>NC_143255.1:128632134-128789634 GCF_984573655.1 Nuphar pumila | reverse complement strand
TTACTTTGATTCAATATCCAAATAAAAGATTATAACCAAAACAAGTTAGTATTCTTTTAGAAAAATTGTTTAAAAAGTAAGACCCATTTCAAGTGCATTGTTTACCTTCAACTTGACTTAAAATAATTTTATATAGAGAAGGATATTTACTTTCCAACACACTAAACTATGCATCAATATGACATGTTATTTGAAAGTTATGGTTGATTGACTAAAACACCACTATATTCTGACAACAAGCTTGAGTATTTTTCCACCAGCTTGCCTTATGAGGCTATTTTAGGAGTCAGTGGTGGTCAAAGAGGCTCTCATGACTATAAAACCCCACCCACTCAAGCTCCCTTCTTGAGTGCAATACTTGTGGGTTTTAGAGGTATTGGAGGGATTTCTAGCTCTTTTAAAGTAAAAAAATTATTTGGGTTTCCAAACCTCTCTTTTCTCTTATTTTTTCTCTCTTCTCCCATCTTCTTGCCTCAAAGTACCGAGAAGAGTTGGGATCAAGCCAACCTGTGCAACCTTCGCATTTAGGGACAAGCCTCAAAGTAAATCCTAAACTCTTTTAATTTTCATTTAAAACATATTAAATTTTTGTGTTTTCTTGAAATTCATTTTTCAATATTTGATTTTTGAGGTGGTGACTCTGACCTAACAGGGGTCGACCCACCTTTTGCAGGGGTGGACCTAGCAAACATAAGGGTCGACTCTTGAACCCAAGAGTTGACCCTCAAGGCTAACCAACAAACACCAAAATAATAGGGTGTTGACTCCTGAGCAGCAAGAGTCGACCCCTGACCATCATTTTCAAGTTTTAAAAACAAAACCTTGTTAGGATTTCTTGTCATCATTGCAAGTGAAACACTACCACAATACACCCAAAGAGAAAAAACACATCAACTATAAGTATTGTACTATGCTTAGGATTTGGTATCCTATCTCCACCTAGGGTGCATATGCATGTTGGAATAAGATTTCAGACTTGTATTTGATATGATATCAGCCCCAACATCGCATTTGGACTGATATCTAATGGTTTTGGAGGTGTAGGAGACTTTGAATTGGTTTTTGTCAAAAACGATTTATGATAAATTCTATGATTCATGATAATAGCTTGTAAAAAATCATGTCTGATATTTTTAAATTTATGATGGTTGTTTATTTAGCATGATAAACCTTATTAAAATCAATATTTATGGTGTATAATCAAAATAATATCCAAAAAAGAAAATAAAGACCTAAATATTGAAATCAATTTTGGGGATTCATGATTTCTTTTTTGAAAAACAGGTTTTAGGGGTTTATGCTGTTATGTTTGAATCTTATTCATATTAGATGAATGCTTTTCCTGTAAGGCTAAATTTAATTTCACAAATAAATTCATGTAGGTACCAAACCCAATCCTAAATAGGAGTAATTGTTTTTTGGGTTGGTTTGGGTGCACCATGATGAATTTATTACCCAATACATTGACAATCCTACTTAAAAATGATGGATAATCTTAGATTTGAACCTTTTGGCATCTTTATGGGCAATGTAAAACTATAAGAATAGTCCTCCTTGTCCACCGGAGACAGTTTCTTATTGGCTTTGACCATGTCGCAAGAGACGTATACTCCAATTAGAGATAACTTTTTTCATGCTTGTATTAATAAGATGAATAATAAATTACCAATCGGGCCTTGGCTTGTCTGGCAGGAGCAGTTAGTGCACGCCATCTTGTGTGTTTAGACTTTGCAAGTTCGAAACCCAATGGGTATGATTGTGTAAACTGGGAGGGGGTTTGCCTAACCCCATCTAGCTTTTAAACACCAACAAAGATTGTAGCGGAATAATCACAACACAGGGTCACTTTCAACTGGGTCAGGCATAATTCATTCACAATCAATGAAAGGGTACCAATGTCCCCAAGCTCATCTTTACTCCCCCATCCCTCCAACTACGCTAGCCAAGGTGCCCTATAGGTCAGAGCCTAGACACGAAAAATTTGATCAATACCACATACCCCTAAACTTCTACTTTTAATTTGGTGAAAGATATCTTATTGCGTATGTCCCATGATTGGATTGACCCCAACTTTCACTCCTTTTGTCAAAGTATCACTAAGCCATTTTTTGTTAAAAAAGATGGTCAACCCAAGAAAATCTTGCATGCATGGCTTCGCAACTTCTACGTCACCAGGACACGTTAAAGTGGCACCATTTGTTGCACACAACACTAGTGTTTGTCTAAGGGTGGCCATCCAGCCAGCCCAAGCCCGATTAGATAATCAGTCTCAAATTAATCAGGTTGGGCTTAAAGGGCCCTAAGCCCCTATCCGTCCCGAGCCCGATGTAACTAGGTGGGGCTGGGCTCAGGCCTGACTATCGGTCCGGACTGGTCAAATGGCCACCCTTATTTGTCACTGTAAACATATTTTTCGGTCATCATGTTTAGGTTTTATTGTTTAATGGATGTCTGTATATTTTCTTCACAATTTAGGGCTTAGAATTTAGATTGCACATCTATGCTTGGTGGATTTCAATACTATTTAATATCGAATATACTTCCAGATATAACTTAATTTGTAAGAGTCATGTATCCCGTGTGTCTGTGTCGTATTGGAGTCGTGTCCGAGTTTGTGCGACACGGCTCCATACTTTCACTTTTTGCGGTTGGATCTTGTAAACTTTTTACAGTAGAAAAGACCATTATTATTATGATTACGTTAATCTAAACAGTCAACTATACTTTTGAGTGTGGCTGCCAGAGCAACTGGATCAGCGGTTAACCCTCGGGCCCCACCTCATACTCAGTGGGACACGGATTCAAATGGGCTGAACTTGTGATCCAGATCTGATCCATATTATCAGATCTGAATTGTATGTGTGAGCCAGATCCGAAACAAATATGGATGGCTCTATCCAGATCCTGGTTGAAATCATGTAAACAAAGATGACAACATTCATATCAAAATTAGATCTAACCAAAACCTTTTTTACCATATCAAAAGAAATAGGTTTTGCTCATTTTCACTATGTAAAATAGAAGCTTAGCTAGTAATTGGCTCTAGACTATCACTATGAGATCCAAGCTAGATCCAAATATCAACCCGATCTTCAAATGACAAATATGAAGCCTGATGTTTTTTTTAAGGCAAGCTGCAGTTAGTCGGAACCCCACCAGTTATTATTCAAAGTACCACTGGGTTTTGAACCTGCAACATCCCACCACAATGAGACGTCCACTTACAGCTGTTACCAACCACACAGAGCTCGGTTGGTATCTCAATGGGTTTGGAACTCATGACATCTTATCAACTTGGTGAATTTCACGAGTCACTCCTACCGGTTGAGCCGAGCCCTCATAGGCTAATTTGTTTGCGTATTTTTACCGCAATTAGGATAAATGTTTTTCTGTTGGTTCTTAAATTTAGATCCTGATCAAATCCAATCCATTTGTAATTACATTCAAAACACATGTTCTCGACCTATTTTTACCGGGTTTAATAGTGCCATAAAAGATCCAGATTCGGATTCGAACCTACTTCGCCAGATCCATTCCGAGTTCGGGCTCACAACTAGACTTTCAGTTTCGGATTCAGATAAACCATAGTCCGATCGTTTACTAGGTGCGAGGAGTTCAAATTTGTCCTTTTTTGTAGATGAGGTCAACGTCGGGCAATGTTGTAATTTTAACGCGACCTGCATGGAACGCCCTTTTCATTGGAGACATCGAGAAGCTCGTCTAAATAATAATGACTTTAAATTACTAAAATACCCCTAAACTTGTAGCCGTTTCTCTTCAATCGTACCGTACCGGTTCGTTCATCTACGTACCTGTTCTGAACAGTGAGACACTCGTACGGGGACTTAAACGGGTCGGATTTGTATCCGATCTTGGCAATACTGAATCCGATCCTATCAGATCTAGCCTAACTGGATTTGGGTGGAAAAAAGGTAACACCGAATCCAGATCCCATTTGCTAGTAGAATATATTTTTACATTTTATTGGGTTGGATGGGGATTTTGATATGCATATAGTATCCAATTTTGATTATTAATTGGATCCTGTTTGCTTTACTGAATCTGACCAATCGGGAATTTGATACAGGTCGAATATCCAAAACCAATGCTTGAGGGTGTGATTGTCTCATTCCATGAAAGGAAAGGATCTTTCATAAGAAAGAGCACAGAATTTTAAAAACTTTTGTCTGTTCAGCGTTAGTATAAAAGTCCTGGAAGAAGAGAGGGGTACCAAGAGATTTTACAGGCATAAAGAGGAAGGTAGCAATAAAAACAAGTCTATGTGAGAACGCACGATACTTTTAATGCTTTTCCGAGGCTTTCTTTTATAGGAAACATGGTCTATGTTGATAACTCCTCCCCCATGAAAAAACACTTTCCCTCCAAAGTAGTTCTTTCAAAGGAAAGAGGCTTCCCTTTAAGTGGCTAAAGGTGGGAAATAGGCCATTTTCACATCAAAATGTTCACTTTCCCTTCATTTCACGTGAAACAAATAAGAAAGAGTTCTTCTACACTCGAATCTGAATCTCACAATTAGAATCAGATCTCACTTTCCGGACATCCAAATCCATTTACACATAAAAACACAAATCCAATCGGGTTTCCATATCGTCTTTTTTTAATCAGACTGGTTAAATCAATTGAGCACCGTTCACCGAACCGCCGATTTTCCCGCGATTTGCTGAAAACGCCGACGTCACGTGACTCAGCCTCGGTCAAAATTTACGAAACTGCCACCACCGGCAGAGCCATTTCGTAGAAGAACCCTCTCGACGAAAATGCCCCTGAGCAAAAACCTGAATCTCATAGATCTCTACAACCCAATGCTTATGTCATTTCGTCAAAAGATAACCTAACATTTTGGTACCCAAAATCACACCCTGTAAAGCGGCCGACCTTTCTAGGAAGAAAATGACATAAATACCCGCAACGATATAAGTAAGAGACGGAACGGGAGCAGTGTTTCGTCTAAGTGAAAAATGTGGGACACGGGAGGCGGGCCCCAGGGGGACCTCCGGTGACAGAAGAAACTCCTCAACGGAGAGATTTTCTGCTTCGCCATTCCACTCGGTATCAGAGAGCGCCGTGCTCCTTCCATCTGCGCGAACGGCACCTGTTCATCTTTCGTGATTCCGAAACTGCCCTCGAAGACGCCATGGGAGCCCCGGATGAGGACGGCGGCGGTGGCAGCGAGAGCAGCCTCAGGCGGTCGAGGTCGCTCCTAGCGTCGCTCCGGGAGCGGACGGCGTCCATTCGGCCGTTCAGAGCTCGGTGGGCCGCCGTGAACCGGATCCTGGACCAGCTCCCGGCGCAGCTCGACGACCTCTCCGACTTCCCCCGCTCCGCCGGGAACCCGCTTTGTGCGCAGCTCCTCCGCTCCCTCGCCGATGCCCTCGCCGAGACGATGGCCCTCGCCCGCGCCTGCGACGGCGAGACGCCGGGCTCCGGCGGCGTCGGAAAGCTCCGGATGCAGAGCGATATCGACGCCGCGGCGATGAAGCTCGGCCGGAACCTCCGCGACTGCGAACTCCTCGTCGGGAGCGGCGTGCTCGAGAAGGAGGAGGAGGCGGCGGCGGCGGTCGGGCAGCCGCCGGCGAGGTCGCGACGGGAGGCCTTCCGGCACGAGGCTCGGACGCTGCTCGCCCGGCTCCAGATCGGCGACTCGGCCTCGAGGTTGGCTGCGCTGGACTCGCTCCTCACCCTCGTCGGCGACGACGACAAGAACGTGGTAGTTGCGGTGGCACAAGGGGCCGTCCCGGTACTCTCGCGCCTCCTCGACTCGGCCGCCGGGTCGCCGGAGCTCCGGGAGCGGGCCGTGTCGGCGATCGCGAGGGTCTCGCAGGTGGCGGGCTGCAGGCACGCGCTCGTGGCTGAGGGCGTGCTCGGGAATCTCCTCCGGGTCGTCGAGTCGGCTGGAGGGTCGGCCCGAGAGCGGGCCTGCGTCGCGCTCGAGACGCTGACCACGACGTCGCCGGAGAATGCACGGGCCGTCGGGACGAGGCCCGCCGTCTCGGCGCTTGTCGAGATCTGCCAGATCGGGACGCCCAGCGCGCAGGCTCTCGCAGCTGGGATCCTCCGGAACGTCGCCGGAGTCCGGCGGGAACTCGCCGAGGACGACGACCGCCTCGTGCCGGCGCTCGTCTCGCTCGTGAACTCCGGGACGCTCGCGGCGCGGGAGAACGCGGCCGAGTGCCTGGTGAACCTGGCGAGAGAGGACGAGGCGGTGAGGCTCGGGGTGGTCCGGGAAGGTGGGGTGCAGTTCCTCCGCAGCTTTTGGGACGGCGCCTCCACCGTCCGATCGCAGGAGATCGCTGTCAGGATCCTCCGGAGCTTCGCGGACCGCATCCCCCTCGCCTCCTCCGGCTTCGCACCCCGGCTCGCCGACGCGCTCAACTCCACGGCCGCCTCCGTCCGGGCCGAGGCCGCAGAGACCATCGCCGAGTGGGCGGGGGCGGCAGCCGGGTCATCCTCCGACGATCTCTCGGCCTCGAGGGTGTTCGGCGAGGCGAATTGTGTCGCACCCCTGGTCCGGATGCTCGAGGGGAAGGGGGTAAGGGAGAGGGAGGCCGCGGGCCGGGCTCTCACGGCGCTGGTGGAGTTTGCGGGGAACCGCCGGATTCTCAAGAAGGAAGAGAAGGGGGTCGCCACAATCGTGCAGATTCTTGATACTTCGATCAAGGATGCGGAGAAGAAGTGGGCAATCGCGGTGCTAATTTCGCTGTCCAAGTCAGGGAAATGCAGGAAGCAGATGGTGGACGCCGGGGCGATCGGGCATCTGCAGAAGCTCGCCGGAGCGGACGTCTCCGGAGCGAGGAAGCTTCTCGAGTGCTTGAATCGGGGGAAGCTGTGGAATGTGTTCTCGAGGACGTGAGGGAAATTCGGGTTTTTCTGGCACCTTAGTCGTCTCCGGTTTCCACAATTGAGGAGCCCTGCGTGCTATGATCCGTATGTATAGTTTACTGTGTTCCCTCCCTCCTTTCTTCTTCTTCGTCCTCGTCTTCTTGGTATGCTCTACTGGTTTTAAGAATAAAGAATTTGTCGAGGGAATTTGAGACAAATTGAGGGAATTGAATAGTTGATTGTCGTTGCTGTATATTTGTTTCAACTTATTGGAAAGTATTTTCTTGTAACCCACTTTTAACAATTTGAATGCTCTTGATTGGTCTTAGTTGGGAGATTCTGATGTTTAACTTTGTGTATTGGGGCGTTTGCAAGCACTGTTTCTGAATCTTGTGTTTGATTGTTTGAGCACTCTTTGGGAATCTTAGATTAAGAGCATTAAGGATGCAAGTAATGAATTTTAATTTTTGCAGTTCTAGATTTCTTCTTCACCACCATCATCATTTCTCAATATCTTCCATATTTTCCCATTTTGACTTTCAGATTGGCTTCCAATCTAATCTGCAATGATGTATGATCTGTTTCAGAAAGTATACTTGTTGCTTTTAGGCATCCCATTTACCGTCACTGTTCCAAGTTCCTCATTTTACTTTTTTAAATCAAGCAATTTGGAAATCTTAGAGCAGGAGATCGATATTGAATTCTTAAGGGGGATTTCTGGATGCAACCCTTATCCGGAAGGCTGGGATAAGTGGGGAGTGTGGTATTATGCTCCAGATTGCAATTCCCAGCATGACCCACATCTGTTGCTAAGTGAGTGCTCCAATCACCCCCCATTACGATCAAGGTGGTGGGACTAAATGTGCTTCATAAATGGCTGAGTTGTGGCATCTTGATCATAGTTCTTAGATGCGTGAATGAGTACGACAAATTTGCCAGATGGGAACCAGTGGTCTATCTGGTTCACTTGTTCTCTGTTTCTAAAGTTTTCCAATGTGTTAAGGAAAGCAAAAAAAGAGGGGGAAACTTTGTTGGGCGATTTACCAGCTGTTAGGGTCCACCAAGACCCACCTTTCTCTCTAATGAAAAGCTCATTTTCCCTAAAACAACACAATAAAGCGTGGAAGGAATTTTCCCTTTTTTCTTCCTTCACGACTTCAATGCCGGCTTCCTTTTCATGCTATTAAAATAATTTCTGCATTTTCATGCTATTGATTTGTCTGATAATGTTTTGTTGCATGAATGGTCGATTTTGTAAATTAGTTTGCAGTATCACTTGCTCTTTTTTATAATATCGCTTTCCTGCAGCCGCATTTATCATCACCAAGCTGTGTTCTGCAAAGTTTTCTGCAAGAGCATATGCAAGGGAACACTGAATTGAATTCTGCCCACTACAAACAAGTGAGTAAACCAAAATTTATATATAGCTTGGTGGTACGGCTTTCATGAATTTAGATTTTTGTTGTCAGCCATCAATGAAACTGTGAGATATTCATGTCTCTCACCTGCAATTTCCTTTTTCTTTCCTTTTTTTTTTTTTTGATGAGTCATGCCTTCAATTCAGTTACTTTCAAGGACTGCAGAAAAGGTACAGGGCAGTATGAGGGCGGTCCAACTGGCTTAAGACTTATCTTACGCATTAATTAAAGTTGTTCAATAACTATTTACTTTGGTTAATAACCCCATAGCCACTAATTGAGAAAAAGATGAACAAAAGCATCTTTCTCACTAATGTTTAATTCATCAAGGCCAGGCTAATGGGGGTTATTAAGATGCTGATGGGAAAGGGTAATAGTAACAAGGTTTAATGGTCTTTTTTTTTTAACTTATAACCCGAAGAAACCGTACCCAACACGAAGACTTGCTCCTGATGTCTCAGCCTGCCATACCTATGATTGTCTCCGAGACTAGGATCCCTGCCCCGGCGTCCTCTGCATTGTTATCAACTTCTCATTGATGTCTTGCCGCGATGAAGGATCAGGTGCCATCATATTGCACACTTTTTTCACCAACAGAAGATGGAGGGCAGATCAGGTGCAGCGGCACACAAGTGCGATGTGATTGCTCTTGATCTGCCATCGTCTTGCCACCAAAGACCTAATTTCTTGTGAGGGGCCCCTTTGATGAACTGCATCAGCAGCTGTATTGCTTGTGTCCTAGGTGGGCCCCACAAATTTTTTTTTCAGAACCATTGATGCTCTAGATGATCGGCACCTAGTGCATTCAAAATGGGCGGTTTAAAACAGAGGTGTGATTGCTGCCGTTCATCCAAGGACTCATAAAATTTCTTAGGGCTTTTTGTTGTTCAGACCCTGTGATCTCCATGCATTTTTTTTAGTAGAAAAATGTGATTGTGATATATATGTAGGCTTTTTAAAATCTTAAAAAATCAAACGGCTACCAAAATTGAAAAGATGCAATTACACCTATGGTGTCTGCCAGGTGGGTGTAGGCCCTGAATCGTTTGTCAGTATAGGTATCGGCCCTGAATCGTTTGGCCAACGATTCGGGTGTATTGGGCTGATACCGATACTCAAGTGAATCCTTCTGTATCGGACAAAAATAGTAAAAAAATTATGTGTCAGTCAGAACATGACACGTGTTAAAACTATTAAAATAATAGTAAAATTTTAATTTTTACTATTTCTTAATATTTAATAAAAAATACTGATTTAGGGGTTGAATCGTATTGATTTTCTGATGATACGATACTTATTGGCCAACACATACAAGGCTGATAAGCACCAATACTCGTAACAGTTCACCATAGCATATATATATAGAGAGAGAGAGAGAGAGAGAGAGAATACATATATAGAAAACTGAACACAGTAGGCCCCATTTTTCGCCCCCATAAGTTTTAAGTGTTTATCGTTAGATGTATTTATCATGCTGGATTTAGTGAGAATAGACTCTTGGATCATGTTTTTCTGTATGAAAAGCTATGTTTTTCTAAGTAGGGAAAAACTTGTACCTTCATAACCATTTATTTTGGATCACCAGAAAAACTTGTATACATGTTAAATTCTGACTATTTAAATGAGACCTAACAAAAAAAAGGCTTAGGGAATGCATTACTCGCACGTGTGTGTGTTAGAAAAGTTTTAAAATATAAAATTCTTTTAAGTTTTGTTTCCCACCAAAAGTGTTTTAAAAATGTTTAGTTCCATATCTAAGAGAGAAAAGTTTTTCAAGTGGTTTAAATAGAGAGTTTGTTATCTATTCTTTACTTTGGTAAGCCTTAAGTCTTTAGCTGGCTTGCGAAAGTTGCTACGCATCGTGCAACAATGGACGGACCATTTGTGCGCGTGTGCGCAAGAGCGCTTGAGGCGCAATGTGGCGTTTTGATAACGCACTTTGCGTGTGCGTGTAAGGGCGCTTGAGGCGCAATGTGGTGTTTTGATAACGCACTTTGTACTTCGTATACTCGCAGCGGTGCGAGGTGCATATGAGACACAAATGTCTATTTTGTTTTCTCGGTTTTGAGATGTCTGACAGTTTGAGAGATTTTAATTACATTTATATTGAGTTTATGGTGCATTTTAGTTGTTGGACGGTTTTGAAGGCCTTTAATCTACAATTAAAGGTGGGTGACTGTTCAGATACCTTTTCAAATTGTCAAATTTGTGGCATTTAATCTCATTTATCGCAAAACATTTTGGCCTTACTAGAAGTCTATAAATCTCTTCGTTTTCTCATCTTTTGAGATACGAATTCCTGACTCTCCAGTTTTCTCCTTTCTTTCTTCTTGATTTGGCTTGCAGAGTTCAAGTGTAGAGAGAGGTCATCTGTTCTTGCGAAGCTGAGGTTCAAGCCTAGTTGTATCATGGAAACTCAGTCGCAACAAATTCTTTTTTCGCATCTTTGGAATTCCCGGAATGGGGCGATTGAAGTTCTAAAGATAGCGATCTTAAGAACGTGCCTCTAGGCTTGAGCTCTCCACTTCCTTAAATCCTTTTTGTCACCTGTTTGCACTAACAATTTTAGAATCTTCAATATGGCCTCTGATTCAACATCCAACTCCATCAATCTGCTTAGCCGTGACCTTGAAAAACTTGATCGATTTGTTGGGTCAAATTTCAAGCGGTGGCAATCAAATGTCTCTCTCCTGTTGTTTGAGTTGCATATCGACTATGTCCTAAAAAAGGCTTGTCCCATTGTTGTTGCTGGAGAAGTTGAGACAGAAGAACAGAAGAAAGAGCGAGAGAAGTAGCATACTGACAACTACCGATGCAAAGGGCATATCCTGAACACTTTAGTTGATTCTCTCTTTGACTTGTATTCACCATTGGAGTCGGTTAAAGAGTTGTGGAATGCTCTCGAGATCAAGTACAATGCAGAAGATGCTGGTAGCAAAAGATTTATCGTAGATAAGTATGTTAATTTTTCTATTGTTGATGATAAGCATATACTTGCTCAAATTCATGAGATGCAAATATTGGCCTATAAAATCAAAGGAGAAAGTATGTATCTTGATGATGACTTTCAAGTTGCTGTCATCATTAGGAAACTACCAAATTCCTGGAAAGAATATATGAATCACCTAAAACATAAAAATGAGAAAATCACTTTAGATGGTTTTCTTAAGGACATCCGAATTGAGAACAAAACTCGTCTTCATGACAAAAAGAATTCAAGTCCTAAAGAGAGTTATCCTAAAGTGAATTTTGTTAGTAACAAGGGTGACAAAATCATGAAAACCCAAAAAATCAAAAAGAATTTCGTGAAAGGAAAAAAGTAAACTGATAAAAAAGAAAATAAGTTGCTTTGTTTGTGGTAAGTTTGACCATTTTGCTAGAGAGTGCAGAGAAAGCAAAATGACTGATCCTAAGCCAAATGAGTCAGAGGAGAGGCTTGTTGCTGTAATCTCTGAAACCTTCATAGTGACAACAAATAAGGACTGATACCTGGATACTTGAAGCACTGTTCATGTGACAAACGACAAGAACTTGTTCAAGTCATATGAAGTAGTGTAATTTACATTTAACAACTCAACTTCCTTCATGGGTCTTTTTTGAATTTACATTTTGCTTCCTTCCCTACCTTCCACTACCCGTTTCCAAACATAGCCTTAATGTAATGCAAGCTGATCATGAAAGAAACTAGTGAAATCATACTTTAAAAAAAAAAAAGACCAGGGAAATCATACTTGTCCAGAAGTCCGCGAGACATCGAATGAAAACGTACGAAAATCAATAGGACTACTAGAGAGTGTACGCTCAAGGGTACCTAAGAAAAGGGAGTAGAGAGTGAACCATGTGAAAGCCTATGTTGTCTCTTTTGAAATGAAGAGCAGTCATGGATTCTTTGTATTTTTGAGAGAAAGTCATGGATTCTTTGTCGAGGATCCATTCTAGGGACATCCCCTTTTGCATAGCAAGGTTGGCTATCAGTCAGTGGCTTCCCCTCATGGAACTATGAGCCCTTCAACTCTGAAAGATATAAACTTTGGCACGGTATTTTGTGGTGGGAACGCAGAGTTGATAGCGATCAATCTTTAGCCGAAGGGTCTAAAGTTAGATTCCAGTTGTCAAACAGGGTAAAAAGTTGGGGACGTCCCTTTGATAATGTTCCCAAAGTGGTAGAAATGAATATAGAATACTTCTGGAGCAAGGTAGTACTGCATTATTGTGTTTTGAGGGAGGAAAGAACACGAGCATCATGATCATCACTGCGGCCCATTAACAAGGTTATGGCAAAATGACTCTAGGCCGTCCATCTTTCAAGATTGATGGTTGACATAAAGTACACAACTCATCAAACAAGTGACCTTGGTCATAGACTAGCTTCTAGCTAGTATTTGTTAACAGAGCAGAAAGAGATTTGATCCTTACTACTCATGCTCAAGGTTCCCCACTTTCTAAAGTCTCGAAATTTTCATCCCCAACATCTTAATTTGCTGATCTATCTTCATTCATAGGTCCAAAAGACAAATAAAAGCAAGATTTTTGTGTCGTCCTGGAAGTGCACTATTGAACAAGTCTGGTAGCTCCATGTCGCTCGATTAGCTAGCTCATACCCAACCAACAGAACTTGACCATAACACTTGGTTAGCCAACTTGAGCCTCCTAGTCATCCTAACCTCCTTCACCGTGTCAACATTGACATGGTTGAGTGCTAATAGCCAAGATTCGATGACAGAATATAGACGAGTAGGAACAGCCAAAGAGAATCTAGCAACCAAGTAGGTATAAGTTCATGGACCGAGTAAAGCCCCTTCGTCCGGAGCCTTGCATTACACCAGTGTAGGGGAGTCATCCCAGTTCATACCTGCCCATTTTTACCGATCATGTGTTGGTCAGACCCATACCAAAGCGTACCTTGTTGAGAGAGAGAGAGAGAGAGAGAGAGAGAGAGAGAGAGAGAGAGAGAGAGAGAAAAGTATTACTTTTTAGAGAGAAAATTAGGGAGGGAAGCGCACCTTGTTGAGAGAGAGAATACCTTGTTTTTAGAGAGAGAGAGAGAGAGAGAGAGAAGTATACCTTGTTTAGAGAGAAATTGAGAGAGAGAGCACATCTTGTGCAGAGGCTGCAGGATGGGATGGGTCACGTTTGAGTTATATATAATTACATATACATATATGTAATTATATATAAAATATATTATATATGTATATATATTTATGACTCGGCTGAGTCGCCCATGACTTGGCTGAGTTTTGTTAAAGCCAAGTTAAACCTGTTTTTTTATGCAGTGACTGGGCCATTCAGGCTTAGTCACCGGGCCAACCAAGCGAGTTTTTAAACTATGGTCAAAACTAACCTATTTTATTTTCATATGAAAAGTATGTTTTTACCTATTTTACCAAAATCTAGCATCTCAGAACTCAGATCCAGGTCCTGATCGATGCAGATTTGATCTGCCAAAAATAGATACAGTATGTTCGTTTAGTATGATTCAACCCATATCCAACTTGTTTGTTTGGTGAAACTGCAGGATTTACCAGAGCATGATGAATGATTTACCTGTTTGCTCACAACCTTTCCTCCTATGTAAGGGTGGAACTGGCCAAGTTCGGGTTGGGTTCGGGTCAGGTTTTGTTAGACCTGTTGTTGAAACAGGTCTAAAAATTATGCTCAAAGTCGAGCCAATTTTATTCAAGTTCGGGTTTGGGCTTGACTGAAATCATAGACCTGTATGAGTTGATGGGTTCGAGCATAAATCAGGTGATCAGATGTAAATGGGTTGGGTTTAAAACAAATCAACTTTTTTATCCAGTCTAAAGGATAGATCCGAACCTCACGTAAATTGGTTTATGTTGGGATTGGGCCTGGGTGTGACTGAAGCTGAATACTCCTATGGGTTAACAGGCTGGGGTGCAAATCAGGTTGGATTTTAAACAGACACATTTTCTGTAGGTTTTAGATTATTTTATTTTAACATGACTCAAAACTCGTAGACTAAAAGGATGATAAAAAGACTTTTTTTGTTTTTGCTAATCCGAGAGAAAAAAAAAACCCACCACTAACTGCACATTAGCTGGTCTTCAGTTGGTAAAACCTTTGAGATCCCCCTGCCGACTTGGGTCTGTACTGCTTCAACCACAACTCATCTTCGACCTTGAGGATATGCCCACTCTAGAAATGAAAAAGAAAATGAAAAATTAACTGTACGATACGCCAAAAATGATGCATTTTGTAAATGACCTATAATTTTTTAAATCAGTTCGATGTTCAAATTCAAATTTTGTACTGTAAAAAGTTTTTTCTATCCTTTGCATAAACAAATTTCTTTCATAAAACTTTCTCTCAAATATCCAAATATGTGAATTTCTTTTTAAATAAGTGATTTTTTCTTTCACACATTTGTCAATGTCCTCCTACCTTCTTATGCAATTTTATTAAAAAGAGGCTCACACATTTTGGGGACATTTGCAATCATGAGTTGCTAAAGTCTCCAAAAATGTATGCACATTTTTTAATTAAAATAGTCTCACATTTATGAATATCCTGACTTTCGCACGTGAATGTCCTCACACATTTGCCAACGTCTTCCTGCCTATGTTTTTATGTGATTTTAGTAAAAAGGTGTTCACACATTTTGGAGACCTTTTCCACTCATGGTTTGCGAATGTCTGGATTTGCAAATGTTAGGACATGTCAGGCAAAGGGCCTTGTATCTAGTATTTGCAAAAGTATCGCTAGAAGTAAAAAAAAAAACCTTTACCAACACTTCAAAAGCATCATTAATGCTTTTAGAGAATCTTAAAAATGTGTTAAATCTTTTAGTGATGCTTTAAAAGTGTCACTAAAGCCTTTAAGAGAAAATTCCCATACTCTTATACACAACAACAACAACAACAACAACGCCTTCATTCCGAACAATTGGGGTCGGCGATATGAACAAAAAAAAAAATGATTTTGGGTCCTTCACATGAATCCTTCTCCTCCAATCATTTATATCCAATGTCATGTCCTCGGTGAGGTTCAAAGCATTCATATCCTTTCTTATCATCTCCATCCAAGTCTTCTTAGGCCTACCCCGACCTCTTTTAGCTAATAGATTTTTTCATTTCTTCATCCTTCTAACCGGTGCATCATTAGCCGAAAATTCCCATAATCTTATATTTTGAAAAAAAATCACGTATTTCATATATAGTAAAAATGGCATATTTGGATATTTGGGAAGAAGTTCGCATATCGGGAGGAAATTTGGTAAAAAAAACTTTTTACAAACAGGAATTTGTGATTTTGAAAATTGTAAGGTATTTCAAAAAACATATCATTTTTGGCATACAGTATGGTCATATTTTAAAGAAAAAAATAATAAAAATGGGTTTAGTTACAAACCAAGCTCAGGTTTGGATCAGTTCAGGTCTGGGTTGCGTATGAAACGGGCCTGAGTAGAAAATATTGCCATGCTTCAGAATCATCTTGATTTTTTGGACCCTGCCTAGTTCCTACCTAGATCCTGATCCAAGGAATATCAGGTTCTTCAGGACATGAGTGTAACTAGAGTTTTTTCCCTTTTATTTTTTCTTCTCATCTGATGTGATCAATGTCATGAAACTTGGCATCATAAAAATCTTGATGAGAGAAAATCTCGTAAGAAACTACAAATATTTATTTTAAAAAAAAAAATTATGGAAAAATACTTGTTACATTTACAAAAGGATTTTTTTACAAATTGGTCCCTGCCTCATTGCCGATTTGCAAAATAGGATTTTTTTTTTATGAAGAGGAACCCTGATCCAAGCTAGGAAAACCCAGGGTAGGACCCACAACCACCCTGCCTTACGTGGCTCATTGCAAATCGATCTCGGTCTTTTCATTAACCCTTGCAAATCGGTCCTTCAGGTTAACAGTTGTAAGCTTTCCTGATGGTAACTGTTAAAGTGCAGAAATTGATGGTTCTGCCTAGTCTCATCAGTATCGGCTGCCCATAAGTATCGTATCGCCAGAAAATCAATATGATACTGTCAGCTATTTTTTAATAAGTATAAAAAATAGCTTTAACATAGGTGATATTTTTATTTTAAACATTATTTTAATAGCTTTAACACGTGATATTTTGATTGACACTTAATAGTTTTAAAAAAAAAAAATTACCAACTCAAAACTATGCACTTGATAATCGGTATCGGCCAATTCACCTGAATCGTTGGTCAGGTCCGATTCCGATACTGACAACACTAGTTCTGCTCTTACAAGAGGACCAATTTGCAAAAATGTGAACAAGGACTAATTTTCAAAAGGTTAATACACTAACAATTATTTGATGAAGGCATTTGTGTGATCAGTTAACCATGGTCAATCTAACAGCTTTTGCTCTTTGTATTTGCAAAATGGAATGGTTTTTTAAGCTTTTGCTCTTGGAACTTTTTTCTAAAGCAACAACAAGAGTGCCATGGTTGTCTCACTGTCCAAGTAGGCCATGAAAATGTGGGCAAGATCACGTGGAAATGATACCCCTTTTTTCACATACAATGGATCTGCTGAGTTGAGTGATTGCATCCCATGAGTCGATTTCATGGAGGATTGGGATCATCCCACCTGCTCAGTAGGTTAGCTGGCAAGGCTTGTACTAACATCATAATGTTAATCTCTTTTCTTGTTTGTTGGCTTTAAGCGCGTGTTTGATAGAGTGTTTCGTGCATTGTGCGGGACGTTGCAGACATGCGGAACGGCATCGACAACAAACAGTGGATGCGTGGAATTCACGTCCGCCCCTGCCCCTGTTACACTGAGAACATGAACTCTCGGAATGCAGGTTAAAAAAACAAAACAAAAAGTCAAGGGGGTATTTTGTTGGAATTCTAGAACAGGATTAAGATAAAACCAAATATGCAAGCTAGAAATTTTCAAATCTGATTAATTGTTTGAAGCTACAAAAAAACCAAACCGCAATCATACACACTAAAGCTAGAAAACAAGACGGGTCTTAGTCTTGGCCTCAGGATCCCCCTTGTTTTCTAGATTTTTGTCTGATTAATTGTTTAGATTATTTCCTGATTATGGGTACAATGGAATTCGAGCATGGTTGCTAAATCCAACATAACCAGATAGAGCATGAACAGATTTTAGATCTGGATAGCTTTTTACTGTAATTAGTTCTGATTTTACATGCAAATTGATTTGGATCTTAATGAATTTCAAACACAAAAACCACAAAATGGATCTGAATTTACATACTGGATCCAGAAGGAGATTACCGAATCTGGATTAGTGCAATCACTTGGTCGTTTAGCTATCCAAAAACCAATCTCATGGAATTCATGGTCCTTGGGAGGTCATTAGCTAGTTTCCATCACAATTATGGCTGGATCAAGGGTTTTCAGTAATCTAATCCCATTCAATCTCTATCAGGGGTGTCAGCCGGTCGGGTTTGGTTTAGACCCAGTGAAACCAAACCTGGCATGAATTTTTGGGTATGGTATCAGGTCCGAACCCGGGTTTAATTGGACCCACTGTAAGAAAAACCATACCCGTACATGATAAGAACTACATGAACCAGAGCCGGGTCATACCAGGTAAAATAATATTGTTTTTTTACATTAAAAATATGTGGGTCTTAATCAGAACTCGAGTCGGGCCCGAGTCGGGTATAAAATTTCACAAACTATACCCAGCTCTCGGACCTTCAGATCTGGACCTAGATTATGGAATACAATGCTATATCTCAATTTATCCTACTTTTCTAGATAAGTTAGTGTGTCACTACACTCTCAAGTCTTATTTGGCCTTTCTTGGAAGTTTTGGGGCCCACGTCAGGTGGGCGTGTTAAAGACTTAGTGTCATGGGAAATTGGGAATTATGACTAATGTCCCATTTGCTAGGCTAAAACCAATAATGTAGCTTGTCCTATGGGCTTAAAACTTGCATGAATTTTTTATTGGGTTTCAATATCCCAAAAGTTTTGCCTTATCTAGTAGGCCCATAAGCTGGGTGTGCCAAGAAGTAAGTGTACGGACACATACTAACGTGGGAGCCCTGTGTACCATATGTACCTAGTTTGCGGGTTCTTTCTCATATTTTATGGTTAAATTGTCAATTGAGTAAGATCAGCCATGGCCCATGGCATTGATTTGAAGTATGGCAGCTTTCAAGGAGGATATATAACAAAGCCCCACCCCAATTTCTCATATTGAATGGTAAGAAATCTAAACAGGCTAACTTTTATTTTTTAATTGGAGAAACTACCCTAGGCGTATAATTGGCTCAGCCTGCCCTATTTACGGTCGCTGTTCATATTGGCATAAAACTCGGAAGGCTTACCCCTTAACCACAAGGAGTTGCCAAGCTTAGGCTTATGCAGGAGGGTGACACCCATGGAATTTGAACCTAGACTGCGTGTCAAACAGTCTAGGCTAACTTGTTTGACCTAAAAAGGACAAGAAAAACAAGGTAAAAAATGAGTGATGAAGCAAACATCTACGTATCAAGTGTAATTACAAACGCCTCACTTTTTTCATAAATTGCTTGGTTGGTTGCTTGTGTTACTTTTACTCGTTGAAATTATTTATTTTTTATAAAATGAAATGCTAAAAAGGATATTTTTTTCTTTTTAATATTTATCAAAAGGAAAACTCCGTTCAGATGGTGGGGCTAAGAAGAGATTGGCGCTCTATAGTATGACCCACCCACAAGCAATTAAAGTCTTCAGGCCATATCTCTTGACATCCTTCAACTTGAATGCCTTAAGCCGACCCACCTAGTTAGGTATGCAAAACCAACGGGGGCACCACTTGTCTGGTAGGAGCAGCTAGTGCATGTCACCTTGTGTTGGGACGTTGCAGGTAGAGACGGACCTAGATTAGGACTGGGAGGCCGCCCTCTGTAAGAAAACAAAATTTGGTTTATGTTTGGGACCCAATAAAAGTTTCGGGGTTGGTCCGTGGTTGCAAGTTCAAAACCCAATGGTATAGTCTATAACTGGTAGGGGTCTGCCTAAAACCAGCTTGCCTTTCAAAAAAATAGAAAGAGGATGACTAAAATAAAATCTTGCTTTATATGAAGGGATATCAGGAAGATCTTGCTATGTCAATAGTTAAAAGTATAAGGATGACTTAATTTGAAAAATCTATGATTTATTGGCTCATGAATATCTTGGTGGTTGTGAAGGTATTGAGTTGAAGACTTTGGATCAAAACCCGGTGGCACACTGATGTGTCCGTAGCTTTCAGAGGTGGGCCACGAAGGCATGGTGGTCGTGGGGCCCTACCCAGGGTTTTCTCTCGCTTCGGCAAGGGTTCCTCGTCATAAAAAAAAAACTAGCAACAATACCAATAAATTTTCAAATCTTTGCTATATTTGCAACTAAGTCATGTAAATAGAAAAAAAAATGAAAACCAACTGAAACACAAAATAGGAAGAAACTTGGTTTGCCTGATATCGGACTTGACTGAGTGTTTTATATGTATTTTTAGTAAAAGTAAGCTTATGAAATTATAAGGATCTGGGCTTAAGATTTTATTTGCTTGACCTGATAAAACTGGTACCCAAATCCAAAATTTGTCAACTTGATTTGACGAGGGGAAATGGAGCTCAATCAAATATAAACAAACTTTCCCTATGTTATGCACCAAGATTGGAGTTGAAGAATGATGTTTGGATTTACATGTGTTGTTGGGAATTGGGTGAATAATGAGGAATAGGACGTTCTAAATTCAACTTGATTGATATTCTTATATCATAGGAATGTCTTTTTTTTTGCCTTTTGGATATGCCAAGTGATACCAATTCCTGCTCCCACTTCACCCTACTCTCCCCTTACCCACACCCGGCACTAACCACACATTGACAGGCCTTCAGTTGGTAGAACTCTTGAAGTCCCCTCTTACCCACTAGAGAATACACCCAACTTCATTCTTGCAGCAAGGGATGCCACAATGGGTTTTGAACAATGATCCTATGAATGTTCTGACGCACCTAGTTATCTGGAAACCGAGGTAAAGCAGGAACACTGTTTTGGTGAATATATTATACAAGAGCCGTGAAAAGGACCCAGGTCCATAAGGGTCTATTTGAACTCATTTGTATTTTAGATTTTTATTTGAATCTTTGGTAATTTATTATTAATTTTTTTCAAATAATGGATTATTTTGTTTGATCCTTATCTTTAAGATAGGTTAGAACTATTTAGAAAGTTATCTGGATTAGTAATTTGTTTGTTTTAGTTTAGAAACCCTAAGTAATAGGGAGATTTAGGATTACAGGCAGCTGAATGGAATATGAAATTTGTTTTTTTTTTTTTAAATTTCAGTTAATTTTCACTTTTCTTCATTTCTTGCATTTTTTCTTCAATTTCTTGTTTTTTCTTAGATATTCTTGTAGTTGATTAGATAATCTCATAAATTTGGAGCTAGATTTACATCAGTCGATATCAGAACAAGATCTTCACCCCAACTTGTTTGAAAGAACGATTGGAGGGAATAATCTTGTTGATTTTCTATCAAAAAAATAATAAGAAGGAAAGACCAAGAAATAACGTAGTTCGATCATTTAGACCTACATCCACGAAGAAAAAACTCTCCTTTGGTTTTTCTTATTTAATCACTAAGCATACTCCATACATTTATACACAGGCTCCATGCCTAAAAATAGCAAGTCTATCTCTACAGGATAGACGAGGCAAATAAATCCCTAAGAGAAATAACAAAATGGAAGGATATAGATAAAGATAGCCATGAAAAGATATCAGCATGAAATCATCGTGATATCTTTCAACACTCCCCCTCAAGTGTGTTGTAGATGTTTATGCAACCCCACTTGTCTAGCAAAATCTCATGCTGATTTCGAACCAATGCTTTGGTAAGCCCATCTGCCACCTGATCACTGCTCCTTGTAAAAGGAGTAAATATTTTACCTCTTTGAACTTTTTCTCTTACATAGTGCCAATCAATTTCAATATGCTTAGTTCTTTCATGAAACACGGGATTCACCGCTATGTGAATGGTTGTCTGGTTGTCGCAATGTAAGGGAATATGTGTTTTGCCAAAAAACCCTATTTCAGTCAATAAGATCGTTATCCAGGTAATTTCACTTGCCATCGTAGCCATAGCTCGGTATTCGGATTCAGCACTAAATCGAGCTACAACTCTTTGCTTTTTGCTTTTTTATGATACAAGATTTCCTCCAATAAATACGCAATAGCCAGAGGTAGATCTTCTGTCATGACTTTCTGCCCAATCGGCATTAGTAAATCCTGCAATGTCAGAGTTATTGTTTCGTTTATACAATAAACCCAATCCTGGAGTCTTTTTTAGGTATCTTAAAATCCATTC
The DNA here is from genome assembly GCF_984573655.1 of Nuphar pumila. Classification (NCBI taxonomy): domain Eukaryota; kingdom Viridiplantae; phylum Streptophyta; class Magnoliopsida; order Nymphaeales; family Nymphaeaceae; genus Nuphar; species Nuphar pumila. The sequence goes on along the minus strand of NC_143255.1, from coordinate 128,768,072 downwards.
CGTGAGTTGGCAATGATTTTTTTTTTGGAGCATGCACATATTGACTAGCCAGACTTACAACATAAGTGATATCAGGTCTGGTGATGGTCAAGTAAATGAGTCTTCCTACCAGTCTCTGGTATCCTTCTTTATCAACAATTTCCTCTTCTAAAGACTCATCGATCTTGAGGCTGACTTCAACGGGTGTATCGGCAGACTTACTTCTAAGTTTTCCTGTCTCTTGAAGGAGGTCCAAAGTATATTTCTGCTGACATAGAATGATTTTCTTTTTTGAGTGAGCAAGTTCAATTCCCAAGAAATATCGCAGACACCTCAAATCCTTGATGTCGAAAGATCGTTGGAGAAGAGTTTTAGCTTCTTTGATGAGCTTCTCGCTAAAGCCTGCTATAATGATGTCATCTACATAGACCAGAACAAGAGTGATATCATGATTCTTTTTCTTAATAAAAAGGGAATTATCAGCATTGCTTCTAGAGAAGCCATGTTGTTGAAGAACACTGCTTAATTGATGATGCCAAGCCTTGGGAGATTGTTTTAATCCATAAACGGCTTTATGAAGGTAACATGCCTGTTTTGAATTTCCTTCTTCAGGATGACCAGGTAGAAGCTTCATATAGACCTCTTCATTTAGATCTCCCTGAAGAAAGACATTTTTGACATCAAGCTGATATAGACCCTAATTGAAGTTGCAGGCGATAGACAGGATTACTTTGACTGTGTTCATCTTTGCAACTGGAGCAAAGGTTTCTTCATAATCAATCCCTTGGGTTTGAGTATATATAGCTTTTAGCCATAAGTGATGCCTTGTGCCTTTCAATGGTACCATCATTGTTGTACTTTATCTTAAAGATCCATCGACACCCAACAACCTTTTTTTCGAGAGGTAGATTAACGATTTCTTATGTTTTATTTTGTTGTAAGGCATCAAGTTCTTCCTTCATATCTTGTTTCCATACAGGGTTAACCTCAACCTCCTTATAATTGTTTGGCACTCTTGTAGATGATATTTTATTGAGGAAGGCTATATAATGCTCAGATCGACCATTATATTTCAAATGTTTTTCAATAAGATGAGCAACTACAAAATAAGTAATGTAGTCATGCAAGTGACTTGGAGGCTTGACATTTCGTTGAAACCATCTAACCAGTTGAGGATCCACAGTGGCAGTGATGATTTCGGTCTCTTGAGAAGGTTGAGGTTCCACGTCTTTAGCAATGAGAAAATCATCATAGTTGTCTATATTAGGGAGGACTATCTCCCCTTGAGGAGTGCTCTTGATAACATCTTGTGAGAAATAAAGAATGTTTTCTTCAAAGTTGACATCTCAGTATATGTATATATATATATATATATATATATATATATATATATATATATATATATATGCATTTTTCTTCCATATTGTAGCATTGATATCCCTTTTGAGATGTGGAATACCCTAAGAAGAGACATTTAGTGGCTCGTTTGCTAAGTTTATCTTGGCCTAATTTTCTGTTAGCAATATAGATGACACAACCGAAAGTTCACATATGACTAACATTTAATTTTCTTCCTTTCAAAATTTCCAATGAAGAACAATTTTCAAGCCTCTTGCTTGGAAGGCGATTTATAATATAGCATGCATTCATCATGACGTCATTCCAAAACTTTAGGAACTCTCATTTGGAAAAGTAATGCTCGAGTAACTTCTAAAAGATGTCAATTTTTTCTTTCGGTCACTCCATTCTGTTGAGGAATCCCGACATAAGTAAATTGTTGATCGATCCCTTTCTCTTTTTTGAATTCATCAAAAAAGGTATTCTTATATTCAAATCCATTGTCGAATCTTATGCATTTTATTTTGATTCCATACTGAGTTTCTACCATGTGGAAGAATGTTTTAAAATTTTCAAACACTTCATCCTTAGGCTTAAGAAGATAAAGCCATGTAACTTTAGAAAAATCATCTATGAATGACAAAAAATACTTAAAACCAATATGAGACTGAATAGGGGCTAGTCCCCACACATCAGTGTGAACAAGCTCAAAACAATCATCCATAGTAGTTTTAGAATTGGAAAAAGGAAGGTGACTCATTTTAGCATAACGGCACACCTCACATTGTTGACAATCAAACTGAAGATTTGGAAGAAGAGTTCTTAATGCCTGCTTTGAAGGATGTCCCAACCGTTGATGACATAGATTGCTATCTTCACCTGTAAGAAATGCTTGAATTTTTTTTCAATCATATAGTCCTTGAATAAATTTTTCATCACCAATCCTCTTCTTCGTCGCACGGTCATGAAAAATGACTTCGTCAGGCGAGAAAATGACATTCCAATTCTTTAACTTAGTAATCCTTGATACAAATGATAAATTGAACGTAAGACTAGGAACTATAAGAACTTTGTCAGGTTGGTCATTGAAAAGTTGAATGTCGCCAGTCCCACTAATCTTTATTGTAGATCCGTTAGTTATAGTCACTCGGTCCATCTTGTTTTCTTTCTTAATGCTATGAAGAAAGAGAGAGGAACAACACATGTTCAGATGCACCAGAATCAATTATCTAAACATTAGAGCTATGATTTGAGTTGTAAAAACAATTACTTGTTGATTGCGCGGTAGAAGTCGATGCTACCATTGCTGATTTTTTTTTAGTGGTTTTGCATAGATTTTGAAGTAGTTCAGTCAGCGTTTGCAATGAAATAAAATTTTCTCCTTAGCTATTATAAGCAATCTGGGCAGAAGGGCCTTCATTGAATCGATCTTATTTATGTCCGCTTAGCTTACCATGAAGAACCCAACACCTTTTCTTTATGTGACCATCCTTTTTGCAGTGGGAGCATGTAAATCTTCTGCCTTTATTTCTGTAATTTGTTTCTTCTCTCTTGGATTGAGTGGCAACAAAGACGACTTTGTTTCGGGATTCTTCTTGAATAGACGTTGATCGAGTGACGATGGGGTTCATAGCTCTGCACCGAGATACTTCTCTCATTATCATTGCACTAACACATGTAACGAATGGGAGCTTGGAAGCCATAAGGATTTGGCTTCTCAAGTGTTCAAAATCGAAACCCAATCCGGCAAGCAATTGGAAGACTTTTTTCTATTCTCTTAATTTTTTTGAGGATGTGATATCGCCATATGTGGCAGTATACGTCTCATATTCATCCCACATACTTTTTAGTTTTTCAAAATACTCGCAATAAGACATTTCATTTTTATTGAGCTTATGGATTTCACACGATAATTGGTACATACAAGCAATGTTGTTTTGCTCACTATATAACTCCTTGGCAGTATTTCATATTTCTTGCATAGTATTAAGGAAAAAAAACTTTCAACGATCTTAGGTTCCATGGAATTGAGAAGCCATGACATAACAAGATCATTGGTTGTTCTCCATTCACGATATTTGGGATCAGTGTTGCTAGATCATTGAATTTCACTCGTAACATATTCTAATTTTGATCGATCACTTAAATAGAGAGAAACAGATTTTGACCATGATAGATAATTTCTGCCTTTTAATAAAATGGATCTAATCTTAGTATTAGGGGTTACTTGTTCTTGAATAAGAATACGATCAGCGCAACTGGAATTGTCAGACACCATGGCTGAGACCCAATACGCAGGGAAAGACACAAGCAGCTTACTATGCAGCGTGACCGACCTTGGCTTTGATATTATGTCAAAAAAATAATAAGAAAGAAAGACCAAGAAATAACGTGGTTCGATTGTTTAGACCTACATCCAAGAAAAAAAACTCTCCTTTTGGTTTTCTTATTTAATCACCAAGCATACTCTATACATTTATACGTAGGCTCCTAAAAATATCAAGTCTATCTCTACAAGATAGACGAGGCAAACAAATCCCCTAAAAGAAATAACAAAAATGGAAGGATATAAATAAAGATAGCCATAAAAAGATATCTATGATATCTTTCAACATTTTCATGTGCAACAAACGATGTTGTGTGGATGTTCGATCCTTCAATGCATTCGTACACAACATCCACTAATCATCAATGCAACCAACCCTGCTCCATAACAAAAGGCCAACCATGGCGATTGTTTGATGACAACACGTCTGGTTGGTCTCCACCATTGACACATTTTCATCAAACAGTGGAAAACTTTCTCCCCGATGGCAGCGGGTGAGCTTCTTAGCCAAGCTTCCACCCTTGCAATCAAACATCCAAGCTATGGGGTGAATGTTGTCATTCAAAATCTGGTTGGTGAAACATGCCTCTTAGCCAAGCTAGCCTCCACACCCCTGCAATCCATCCAAACTATAGCCTGAATCCCACTGCTTGGCTGGAACCCTAACAACCACCTTTTCTGGCATTTTCTTCTTCACCTTCCTCTTCCTCCACCTGTTACCCCTTTCATCCAATTGTCGACGTTTTTTATTCATTGTTATCTTTATCGAGGACTAGCCACCTTTGTTCACCCACCTTTGTCTCCAATTCCTCCCTCTTCTACCCCTTTTTCTTACCGATCACACTTCTGTCTCGTGTGCAAATCTGACGGAGTTGTCATTTATGAAAATCTCTCGATAATATCGTGAGAAATTGCCTGAAAGTTTAAAACGATAATATCTTGCAAGATTTTCAAAAATATCACAAGATTTATGAAAAAACATAAATATTGCTATTTAAATGTGATATTTATGTTTTAAACGGTTATTTATCATGAAAAACCCATGTGTTTTTATTTTAAAATAAAGTTTATGAATAATTTTTTAATTGATTTTTTTATTGGCGAGATTTTGCCAAAAAACATGCAAGATTTATGATTTTTTTTTAAATTCTTGCATGTTTTTTGAAAAACGATATTTTGTCATTTTTAACTTTTGTCGGATGCCACTAACCAGTATTTGGCCACAAAGGCAGAGCTGGGGGGGCACCAGGATTTGGCTGTAGCCCAGTCCTGCCTCAAAAACCGAGTCGGACCTGATCCGGATCTGAAACCCGGTAGGGTTTTAAATCACCCCCGTTCTCTTCCTCTTCCTTTTCAAGTCTCGTAACGTATTCCCTTTCTCCCCCATCTCTCGCTCCCTACTTGCAGTAGCCGACGACACAGACGGAATCCAGGTACGCCGTCTCTTTGTCCCTCTCTCCCTCTGTTTTCTCCCTCATCTTTCCCCCTCTATGCGTGCGTCGGGAGGCCGGCAGGGAGACGACGACCGCTCTTTGTTGCAATTCCCCTCTGAATCGCTATCGTTGGGATGCCAGCAGGGAGCCGACGGGCCTCCCTGTGGCGATTCCCCCCTTTGTGCCTCTATGTGCTGCCTAGAGACCGGCGGGAGGCCGATGGCCCCCTGTCGTGCCCCTTTTTTTATAAAACAAGTGATAGCTTACCTAGACAAAAAGGGATTCCTATATACAACTGATGACACAGCTTGTGCCATCTGCAGTGATGACCGACGGCCCAGTCCTGCCTCAGAAACTTTAGTTGCTTTTTGAAAATTTTCCAAACTTTATTTGTTATATTAATGCCCAAACTTTAGTTGCTTTTTAAAAAATTTCCTTTATTTATTAAATTAAGTGGCTGATAGTTGCTAAGATGTCATAATATTTAATTCAATAGGATGAAAAATCAATAGCTCATAAATTCATGAAAATAAGGGTGCCCTATAAAACATCCTAACATGTCATGTTGTGTTCATGATCTTCAACATATGAAAAACATATGAAAACAGTAAATAGGAAATGAAAAGCATGATTTGGAGGTAAATTTTTACCTTTGAGGATGGAAACCAAAAAACAAATGAGAGGGTACTGCATTGGGCATGTTTCTGCATGCCTAGCACTTATAATTGTTGCATGAAAAATTCCTTAAATGTCATAAAATATCATACACTTACTGATTGCTCATGTAGTATCTTATTTATATGTAGAATTTGAAATGGAAAGAAGACAACCTTCGAGCACTAAGAAAAGGAAAAACTTGTTATCATTTTTTTTTAAGTTAGACAACTCTTCAGATGGACAAGTTGAGGAAAGTCCAAGTTCTACTCCAACCATCCCTTCATCACTTGAGCATATTCCATCTCCGAATCCAACTTTCGAAACTGTTTTTTATATTGAAAGGGATCTGGGTAAAACAAAGTGTATGTGTGATCACCCTGTTAATGAAATAGATCAAATTAGACGGGCTTATCTTAGGGCGGGACATTTTCAACCAAAACTTACACAATACCCAAGTAGACAATGTGGTAAACAAGTGCGTCAATGTCAAGAACATTGGTATGATAAGTTTCATTGGCTAGAGTATTCTCCGACAGAAGATAAAGCATATTATTTTTATTGCTTTCTTTTTCTTGATAATAGTCATTCTTCAAATCTCTCAGCATTGGCAATAGTTGGGTTTAATAATTGGAAAAGGGTTAGTCAAGGAGAAAAATGTGTTTTTCTTACCCATGTCGGTTCTTCATCGTCTTCATATCATAATGTATGTATAAGAAATGCAGAGATTTTGATGAGACCGGGTCATCACATTGACAAAGTGATGAATGTTGTATCCCAAGAGGAACGTCAGAAAGCTCGTTTGAGAGTAAGAACTTCAATGTTAGCTCTTCAGTGGTTAGCGCTTCAAGGATGCACATTTAGGAGCCATGATGAATCTTTATCTTCATTGAATCATGGAAATTTTATTGAACTGGTTGATTATTCTGGAAAAATGAATGCAAATGTTTGTAAAGTTGTTTTGGCTAATGCTCCAAAAAATGCCATATACAGTTAACTCCAGATATCCAGAGGGAAATTTTGCACATTATGTCAAACCGAGTACAAGGTATGATTCGTAATGAAGTTGGAGATGCAATGTATTGTATCCTTGTTGATGAAGCATGAGATGCATCTAAACGAGAACAAATGTGCATTGTATTGAGGTTTGTCAATGAAGAGGGAATTTTAAGAGAACGATTTTTTGCAATTAAAAGTATTAGTGATACTACCTTGTTTCATCTGAAAAATCAAATTTCTGATATTCTTAGTAGTCACAACCTTCAAATTCAGAATATGCGAGGACAAGGGTATGATGGTGCTAGTAATATGCGGGGTGCTTGGAATGGGCTCCAAGCTTTATTTTTGAAGGATTGTCCTTATGCATATTATGTTCATTGTTTTGGGCGTCGTTTGCAATTAACATTGGTTTCTGCAGGTAAGGATGTTCGTGACATTTGGCAATTCTTTTCTCATTTGGATAATGTTGTTAACATTATTACTTCTTCGCCTAATCATGTTGGTGAGTTGAAAACTGCACATATAAAAGAAATTAAGCATTTGTTAGAAACTGGAGAACGGTCGACAGGAAGTGGGGCTAATCAGATTGGAAACTTGCATAAAGCTTGAGCTACTCGATGGAGTTCTCATTATGAATCTGTAAAGAGCTTGATGGATATGTACGTTGCAATATATAAAGTATTTGAGTGTTTGATTGAAAATTCTCCAAGTGCTAGATCTCAGGCTGAAGTTGATGGTGCATACACTTGCATTACAAGTTTTGAATTTGTATTTGTCTTGCATTTGATGAATCAAATATTTGCAGTTACTGATATTCTATGTCAGGCCCTTCAGAAAAAAAATCAAGATATTTTGACTGCTATGAGATTTGTCTACACTACAAAGACTGTGCTTCAAGCTTTGAGAGAAGATGGTTGGGAAGAATTCCTTCAAGAGGTAACATTATTTTGTTCAACAAATGATATTTGCCTACCTGACTTGAGTGGTTCATATATGGTTGGTCGATCCCATGGTCATGAGTATCCCTCAGTTAAGCATCACTATCATTTTGATGTTTTCAATAAAGCTATAGATTTCTTGTTGGTGGAGTTAAATACTAGATTTAATGATACATCAATCAAACTTCTTTCTCTCAGTGCGACATTGGATCCTAGAAACTCATTTGAATCCTTTAATATAGCTGATATTTGCAAGCTTGCAGAGAAGTTCTATTCTCAAGATTTTACACCACAAGATATATTTTACTTAAAAGCAGAGTTATAACATTATCAGATTGATGTGGTTTCTGATCCTTAATTTCAAGTACTTACTTTACCTGATTTGTATCAAAAGTTGGTTGCAAGTGGAAGGTCAAAAAGTTATGTCATGCTAACTAGATTATTTCGTCTTGTATTGACATTACCAGTTTCTACGATCACTACAGAACAAGCATTTTCAGTGATGAAACATGTGAAGACGGAAATTCGTAACAAAATGGACAACAGTTTTCTTGCTGACTGTATGACATTATACATCGAATATACTATGTATTTTAGTTATACTATGACTTTAGTTATAGATTCTCTTATAGATGAATTTTAAGCTGCGGGTAACCGTCGGGGTCCATTTTAGTTGGTACTTTTGTATTTTGATTTATTTTGTCATAAATAAAATTTATGCGTTGTTATGAACTTCAAATTATCGCACCAGTGTTATATATCACCATTAGATAATGTTTAAGAACTTTTCGTTGAGGTTGAGAAAGACTGCAGCATATAGTTTGATTTGTCCATATGAAATAGTTTTTTATTAATAATTGTAGCCATTTTTTATTTTATCTCAATTTTTTTTGGGGGGCGCTGCCCCCGAACCCCCAACTGTCACACCAATTTTTTTTCTACACCCCTATTTGCGCCCCCCCCCCCCCCTCGCATGAATCCTAGCTACGCCACTGTTTGGCCATGCATGGTTGGACCTGCCAGCCAATCCCCTCATTTTTTCTCTTTTTTTCTTCTCAGTTGTTCTCTTCATTGTCCTCTGTTTCTTCCTCGTCTTTCACGACCATCTCCGGCGAAGATCAGGTGGATCAAAATCTGGCTGGCCAGTGATCCTGCCGGAGTCATGCTAAAGACAGTGGGAGAGGATGGGTTTCACTATCCTAACCCTCACCACCTCTCTCAACCCCAATCCATCATGGGTGGTGGTGCGGTTGAGAGAACCGCTTCTTCTCATTCAACCCATCACCCACTCACTCCTATCCTATTGAACCCAACCTCAATCAACACTTTCTTTGTATCACAAACATCGGTTTGGCTTATTAGAATCGGTTGTCAATCGAAAATTATACCCAAACCCATATAATAGACCCAAATTTGATTCTAGACCATCCAAACCTGACCCAATTACATTGATTTACACCCATATCCAGACCAAAAACTTTTAAGCTCAAACCCAACTTTGGATCCAAACTTAATCCATGCCAAGCAAAAAATGGTGCACGAGTCCCAAAATCCAAGCATTCACAAAGAATTGTAGAACAATGGGTCAAATATTGGTTTCATGCTGGGTATGGTGATGAGTTGATTGCTCCTAAGTCCACAAGCTAAGACAGACTAAGTGCATTATTGGATTGAATTTTTGCAATGGAGCATACCTTTAAACAACAATAGAAAGTCCCCTTGGCAACTATCGTCTTTCAAGATACAACCAAACTATGGTAGATGAATGTGGAATGCAGTTGTCAGTGCAAATGACTAGAAAGGAATGCCAACCTTTAAACAAGATGATGCATGCCATGTTTGTAGAAGATCCAATTTATGCCTTAAAACTACAAAACCTAGTTACATAAAACCTCATTAGAACCTAACCCAAAAGAACCATCTCTAAAACTTGCTCCAAACCCTTCCAAATTCTCATCTAGTTATTTTAGATTTGGATCCAAAATCTCTTAATAAGTTCAAATCTGATTTATGAGATCCATCCAAAACGACTTTATAAACGGTTACGCAGTCTCCAAATCAATCTCAATTGAGTCATAACCAAACTCTTTCAGACCCAATCTAAGGTAAACCCTCCTATGTCCTACCCAAACCCAACACCAATTAGTTTTGGATCTTAGTGGAATACATTCACTGGACACACCATATATCAAGATCCAAAACCAACATAAACCCATATTTTTGCTCCAAACATTTGACTTGTCCATACCGAATCATGTTCTCTTAGAATGAATCCATATTTTATCTCAACCTTTTGCTCCAGATCCATTATGATTTTGGATGGTTCAGAAAGAATGTTCCGGGCTTGACTATTCACGTTGGAGCAAATCCTGATTGGCTTGTTCAATTTATGATCGGATTCTGGTCTGAAATCATCGGATATCCATCAGATTTGATTCTGAAATCCTAAATCCAGTCCAAGTCTGACTATTCATCGGATTCAGTTTTCTTACTGGATTTGGATTCGGATATCATATAAATCCGATCCGTTGATATCGTAGGGACAAACAAACCAGAAAATTAGCCGCAGGAGGCGAGTCTTGCGCGGGAAGCTACCGCGGCGGACGGATCTCGGAGTTAAAACTTAAAAGCGTAAAGATATTTTCTCCGGGCAGGCGTGGGCCCCACAACTAAATAATAAGTAAAAAAATAAATACCAAAGAAATTCCTTTCGGAGGGAAGGAGTATAAATAGCGACTCGAATTTCCCACAACTCTCTCTCTCTCTTAATTCTGGAAAAGAATGGCGGCAAAGAAGTGGAGCGAGGGAAGTAATCTCTACGGTTAGGGTTTAGGGCTTCCTCTTTTGGAAAGCCGCCGGAATTTCGAATTTTACTTTCGCAGGAACTTTTCCATAAACGGAAATCCCTGCGAATCTCCGGCGATCGATCCGAAGAAGACAGATTCTTCTTTTTCTTCCTCTTCTCTGGATTTTCTATTCTCTTTTTATTCTTAGCGTTCTCCTCCTCCTTCTCATCATCATCATTATTATCTTCTGCTTGTTCATTGGGATCGCGATGATCTCTTTCTAGGGTTAAGGTCTCGTTCTCTTGGGTTGGATTCTCGTCTAGTTTTCTTTCGATCCATTGAGAAATGGAGGCCCCCAAAGCGGTCTGCGACCACTGCAACGAGGAACGCGCTGTGCTCTTCTGCCGCTCCGACTCCGCGAAGCTCTGCTTGATTTGCGACCGCCATGTCCACTCGGCGAACGCGCTCTCCAGGAAGCATTCGCGGTCGCAGCTCTGCGACAACTGCGACTCGCAGCCGGCGTCCACAAGATGCGCTGTCGATAGCTTGGTGCTCTGTAAGGACTGCGATTGGGACGCCCACGGGAGCTGCGCCGCGTCGGTCCACCATCTCCGGCAGCCGGTCGAGGGCTTCTTGGACTGCCCTTCAGCTCGGGATCTCGCTTCGGCTTGGGGGTTCGATCTCTCCGACAAGTCGGTCCTTCGGCTCTCGGAAGATTTGGATTGGTTTGGTGCCAATTTGATCAAGAATACTGATAATCCGCTTGATTTCTTTGGTCGCCATGACATGATCGTCCCTTCTGCTGGATTCTGCTCTCTCTCGAAGGTATTGATATTCTTGTTTTAAACTTTACTGCAAGAAATTATGTTAATATGATCATATCTTAAGTTCTCTTGTGGTAATCGGGTTCAGAATTGTGGGTGCCGTGTATTTCAATTTGTCAAAAATGTATTGCTGTATGCGTCAATTTTGTTGTTCACACTGTTCAGGATATGAATTGCCGGTATGGGGTTTTAGTTTTTTGTGCAATTCAAAATACGAATTGCTGGTATGTGTTATACTTTTCATGCGATTCAGAATACGAATTGCTGGTGTGGGTTTTATTTTTTTGCAAGATTCAGATTACAGATTACAGATTGCCGGTTTGGGTTTCTTTTATTTATCAGAAATTTTGTAGTTACAGTGAGCCTTATATTCTTGTTTTTTTTACTCTGGAATGTAGGACCATAATTTGAACTGTGGGAAGAGGAAGCAAGTGATATTTCAGCAACTTTTAGAACTGCTCAAGAGAGAAATGGTGGAGAAAAATTTTGAACCTGTTGGGGATCGGAGTCCGGAAACGCCTAGCCAGAATGTCCCAACAGAAAATCTCCAAGTGCCAGATTCTTGCAATGCTCAGATGCAAGAGCACATGGTTGATGCCGATCAACAGGCGCCTTGTATGGAACCAGTGATGTTTCTTGCAGAAAGTCGTAATTTTGGAGCGAATTCTCTCCTTGAAGAAGAAACTATGTGGGATGGCGGTGCTTCAGATCAATCTAATCAGGTTCTTCTAACCTCCTATGTGGTTGCTTTTTCATTATTTGTTGTTTCAATACAAATTGACTTTCTATATTAATGTTTACATATTTTTCGTTTCCCTTTTCTTTGAGGTCAGATGATGTGAAGTTTAAAGATCGTTCTTCTTATTTAGGTTTTTTAGTTTTTGTTTTTATTTTTATTTTTTAAATTAGTTGGGTTATATTTGCCATAGCTAGTGGAGATAGAAGCATCACATTCAACTTTGAATTATTGAAATACATGTTGTGAGTTGATTTCACAAATGAATGTTTATTTTATTTATGGATGAAGTCCCCTCTTTCATACTTTTAAAGAAAAAATGGTGCAGGGAATCAATATGTTGTTAACTGTGCTGTTAAAAAAGATGGAAGTGAATATTAGGGCAATGAACTAAGACTTATGATTTTATTAGTTCCTGTCGAGGGTGTGATGCCTAAGACTGCATCTATTTCGGTTCAATTGGAATTACTTGTTCTATCCCAGACAGGCTGGTTGTGGTGGCTAGACCACGTCGGCTCAATGGGATTCTCTTGGTTTCCCTCAGTTGGAAACCATGCTCTAAAAGCAAGCCTGTTGATAGGTATGTGTGGGTGGCATGATTCTCAGCGAGTGTGGTAAATCAGGATGGTCGTGCCCTAACATCCACTGTACCTGGTTCTCCATCGCTAAAAGAGATGCTGAAATGGAAGTCCTTGCCATTCTTCCTGTGGTTGCTTCTTCTTGATTGTTATTCATCCGACTGACCATCTATGTATGGTATCACTAAATTGTTACTAGAGTTAAATGGTAAAACATGGTAGTTGCTCTTCAAGATTGTTTATTTTTTATGTTTTTTTTTCCTTCTGATAGGCAGCTGGGGATAACCCCATGGGATTCGAATCTGAGACCTGTTGGTTATGATAGTGTGACCCAGCCATCAAGCTATCTCATTCGACCCATTTTTTTATGAAAAGTTGCCTATCCAGTAATTAGTTGTATATTGCTTCTTGTATGAGTTCAATTTATCTGGTTGCTCTTCTATATCCTTGCAGGTTCAGATTTGGGATTTCAAGTATAAAAGATGCGGGGATCATGGAGAGTGTGTGACAACAGAAATTGGATATGGTGCATGTGACACAAGGTTTGGGATCAAGAGCTTTAGGGAACTAGCCAGAGAAACATCCTTGGCTACATCAAGTGTTCTGGAGGACACGTGTGACTTAAATTGCCATTCCACAGACAATGTTTTGTCTTCCCCTGACATTCATAAGATTCCTTTGCGAAACGTATGTTACTGTTTGATTGTCATTTTCTTATTATTAATTAGCATTCTGCAACTTATTATGTTGATTAAAGTAGGAGTAAATTTAAGGAGCATAGCACTTTTAATATGAGCTTTACTTGTCCTTGTTTTCTTTTTTCCCCTCTTTTTCTTTCACGTTTTTAGCTTTATTAGTTTTTCTTAATAATTTTCTTTTATGTTTGAAACTGGAATTTTATAAGGTAAATAAAAAAAGTCAATCTGTCATAGTTTTCTTAGATTTTGAACTTAAGTTGAGCATTGCTCACTGATTTATCAGATCTTGTGGTTCTCAAAAAAGAATGAAGTAGGTGCATCTTGAAGCGATCTGAACCTTGCGATAAAGGTTTGATGCTAGTAGTTTTTGAATCATTGATGTGCATATTTTGGATTATTGAAAACTGGTGTTAATCTGATATTTATATGTATATCTATATTTGTATAACTAGAATTAGGTGATTCTTAGAGCGGGATATCTTTTTTTTCTCAAAAAAAAAAAAAAGAGCAACAATTTTACGAGTATCCTTGATAGCGTCAAAGAGAATGAAATAGAGCAACATTAAGGCAATATTGTATATCCCATTATCTTGGGTGTCAGGTCTCGTGTAGAGATCTTTAATGATTTGTGATGAACCTTGGATGAAGCTCTCATTTGGCAGGATTAATTGATACCGATGAGTAGTGAGTGTTTCTTCTTATTTTTCATGTGTTATCTGGCGAATGCTTATTATCGTTTGGTGCATCTAATCATGCATGTGTATGTGTCTCCAACAGGCTGATATGATTCGGTTTGGCATGAAATGGCAACCTACCTCAAGTGGCAAACAAAGTCAGCAACGATCTGAGGGTAGCCTGTTACCCTCTGTAGGATCTTCTGATGCCACTTTTTCCCAACCAAGTCTAAGTAGTAATCGCACGAAAGAAGGATGCACGGGTGAGCAAGGCATCCTAGGTAGAGTAGAACTGTTAAAAACAGTGTCTAAGGTTGATAATGAGCTATTGGCTCAGAACAGGGGCAACGCCATGTTGCGTTACAAGGAAAAGAAAAAAACAAGAAGGCATGCTCTCTCTCTCTCTCTCTCTCTCTCTCTCTCTCTCTCTCTCTCTCTCTCTCTCTCTCTCATTCACAGACACACACTCACACAGCATTCACCTCTTCTTTCACATATACTTCCTGTCATCTAAGTGGTAACCAGAATTGTTGAACAGGTATGATAATCACATAAGATATGAATCCCGAAAGGCAAGGGCAGACACACGTAAACGTGTAAGGGGACGTTTTGTGAAGGCAAATGAAGTTATGGATGTTCAGGTGAGCCATTGAAACTGGTTGGGCAGTTTGTGTTTGATGCCTTTCAGAAACCTGTAAATATTGGTTGACTGTTTTGGATAAACTTGCATCTGCTAGTATCCAAAATCTTTTTCTTCTTTCTTCCCTGGCTTGGAGGAGAATCCATGTAGGTTGAAGTTGCTTTTCCAGGGTGTGGGAAGTAGGTGGTTCATGTTTATGTTCCTAGGATCTGTTGTACTTGTAGGAGGCCCAAGGAAATGCTGAATGATTCTTTTGATTCTGTAGCTTCTTGCTGTTATTGTGTCAAAGCTTGTCAATCTTGCTTTTCCAGGGTGTGGGAAGTAGGTGTTCAATCACTTGGAGATACAAACAGGAGCATAATAATGGAAACTTGTGCCTGATTGTTGCCAACTAATTATACTTCTGGTCCTCAGCCATTGTGGCATCGTAGTCACAAGAAACTCGTGCCATTTGAAGAAACTCAACAACCTCTTTCTCACTTAATGCGACCTCGTAGATGTGTTTGCCGGGGATTGCATCCTGATCATGTTTTTCAGAATGAATCATGAT
The DNA here is from genome assembly GCF_984573655.1 of Nuphar pumila. Taxonomy (NCBI): domain Eukaryota; kingdom Viridiplantae; phylum Streptophyta; class Magnoliopsida; order Nymphaeales; family Nymphaeaceae; genus Nuphar; species Nuphar pumila. Next base: position 128,752,919 of record NC_143255.1, on the reverse strand, counting down.
TTCTCGAGTCAAAATTTCGGTGTATTGAGGATTGCTGATTTTTAGGCTATCAAAAATTCTTCTTACACATTGGAACCACATCAAAAACTTGTTTTTCACAGAACAAATTATGTATACTGCATATGTAGGCTATTTTGACCATTCTATTATTTGATTTGACGGTTTAAGCAAGGTACACACAGGTGCAGATCATAACCTCTTGTGCTTCTGACAATTTTCCGATATATAAAGATGGTGAAAAACCATCAGCTCACAGTCCTTGAAGATGAATGTTCCAGATTTACCCTTAAAACAAATTTTCTTTTGAAAAAAAATAACACAGTTTTGGCGATGATAAAAATCACACCCAAGTTTTGGTAATTCCAGTGCACATTTAACCGCTTTGACACAATTAAACCCTCTTATGTTTTTTTAACCATGAAGAAGTTTGTGTTCAACAATATTGAAAACTTGGTTATGCTTTTTATTATCGCCCAAAGGTTAGGAGTCCGGATCGGGTGCAATATGATTGCACAAATATTTGTGCATTAATCACCTGATTGCTCTCCACCAGTCCTTGGGCCCCACAACTGACAGCCCCTGTCCCCCAGATGTAGGGTGATCAGGTGCTTACTGCACAAATATTTGTGCAATTATATTGTACCTGATCTTTTCACAAAGGTTAGGCGTATTTGAGAAATTCCCTAGAATATGTTTAACACATTAAAATAGCGAACATTTCATCCAAGGGGTTTTTACTTTCGGAAATCAGATCTACGTAGGTTAAGAGTGTACCACCAGAAATTATGGTTCTTTCTCTCCCTCTCTGAGGGACAAGTATATCCACTGTCTTCACTTTGTTCGAAACTTGCAGCACAAAACATAGTGGCCTATTATTAACTGCTGCGTATAGAAACTTGGCCCGATAGGAATTTAGCAGCTCAAACTTGGCACTTTCTTTTGTAACGTTTTAAAACTAAAAAGAAAAAAATTAGTTGGAGATTTTTTTTTTTTGTTTGGGACAGAGAAAGCTGGGGTTGCTAGGTTAGACGGACCCCTACCAGTTAACGATATCATTTGGGGTTCGAACTTGCAACGTTCCAACACAAGGTGATGTTCCCTAACTGTCCTGCCAGACAAGCGACGTTGGAAAAAAATCAGTTGGAGAATTGGGAAAGAAGATGATGATAGAATCTTAATGCCATCGAAAGTGGTTTTCTTGTTGAACCAAATGATCTATTTTCAGACATCTGCCGAGTTAAGGGAATCACTTTCGATGGCATTAAGATGATGGTCAGCAGTAATGTAGCTGCATGGTAAGCATGCAGCGCCGCTGCATAAAAAAATGGTCTCTTTATTGTAATGAAGATGTTTGTTTCATTTTTAGGCAAAAAACCCTATGGAAGGGGGCTGGGCCTTTTTCATGCATAAGGGTATCCAACAAATGTCCCCTAAATCAGAGATCTGTCATAACAATCTGTAAGCATCCGTGATGATGTCACCGATCATCTTTCAGTGGCCCCACAGATTGCCACAATGAACGGTGGAGATGACAGCGATGAATGATGGTGATGCCCTACATTGTGATAAGGCACATGACCTGATCCATGCGCCTTTGATCCCACATCCACTCTTCAAGACCATTTTGACTTGGATATAGGGATGCCAATGAATATAACTTTTTCTGATATCGAACCAAATTCGATGCTGTTTAGTTGCATCTGGTAAGCCAAAACCGTATCCAATTATAATCAGATGCGGATATGGTTTTTAATTTTTTGTTACTGAATCTGACAATATCCAAATTTGATGGGTATCCAAATCCGTTTACATGTAAAAAAATGGAACTGGTATGAGCTTTTCACCATCCAAATCCGAACAAGAATTTGAATTGGTTTAGCCAACATCCAATTATTTGGATATGGGATTGGCACATCTTATCCAAATCTGAACCGTTTACATCCCTAGATGTAAGTTGTACAGGTTTGGGTTACATATCTGATTGACCTGAATTCCATTACTCAGATTTGGTGAAGAGAATTGCATCCTTCTAATTAATCTGCTTGAATTGTTCTCGTGTTTTTTATCAGGCTCCGAGTACATGCAATTTGGGTTTGAACAGAATAAATTTCTAACTTGGTTCGGGTTTGATCAAATTTTACTTCAAATCCTTTCAGGCTACAAACAATGTGATCAACCTGCTCCCAGCCTGCTTATATCAGGCGGTTGAAGAATTGGGTCAAGTCAAAAAAGAACCAAGCAGGCTTAGGCGCGCTAGAAGGTGCTCAACAAATCTATGTAGCTTGTAGTCGGTCAGGTTTAAATGTCCAAACCCAGCCTATTTGTATCCCTACAAGCTCAAATGAGCCTTCCCGGGCTTGCAGCCAGGCCGAGCTTGGTCAAGTCAAATGGTCCTAAAATCTTTGGTCAATAAGCACCCAAACGAACTCATAAGAGCCTCTCTTATGTCAAAACCTGCTGAGCTTTGGCTGAGCCCAATGGTCCTAGAACTCTGGCAAAGTAGGCATCGGTTCGTCCAACGTTGGCTAAGTTTAGATCACTAGGCGCCAAAACCCGCGGAGTCTGTGCGCCTACCAAGCTGGGTGTTGATTAGACTTTGCATTTAAGGACTTAATCTGTTATTCTCTTAATCTTGTTATTATTAGTATTTTCTTTTTTATGTTAAGGAACATGTCTAGAAACCCGGAGTGGGTGACCTAGCCTGCAAAAAACACCCACAAAGCAAGCCACCAGGATGAAGGGCTGTTAAACAAGCCAAATGAGCCGAGCTTAAAGTGTTCAAGCTTGGTTTATTCTTGTGGCAAGCCAAACCGAGTTTGTGCTTACAATGAGCCCGAGCTAAACGAGCCGAGTTCAAGTTGGCTAGTTTATAAAAAAAAATACATTGTTTTCGAGCCGAGAGAAATAGGATTACAAATAAATGCTATGTTTTACATATATTATATAATGTAAAAATATATCTTTTACTATTTAACAAACTCATACGAGTTGAGCCGAACCAAGTACCAATTGTTCACGTTCAGCTCCTGGAGTTTATTTTATTAGTTAGAATGACATCTTTACCAGCCTAGCCACGAGCAGCTCAGCTTGTTTCCTAGCCCCACCGGTATGATTAGGGGTGTCAACGGATCGGGTTTACCCGAACCTGACCCGGACTAAACCCTATAGGATCTGGGTATGGTGACAAATTAGAAGACCCGGCTCCAGACCCGAAGGTCCGATTAATATATGGACCCGGGTATAGTTTTTGAAATTTTATACCAGACTTCCCGCCCTCTCGCCCTCATCAACGGCCTCTCTCTTCATCGCGGTGAGTCCTCTTCTTCCTCTGCTGGTTTTCCGTTGTCGTTTCTAGGGTTTTGATTCGGAGATACGCGGCATTGATCGCGATTCATCGGTTTTTTTTTTTGTGCTTCTTAGTTGATCGGTTGTTGATTTCCGGATTTCGGTGGATGATACCGGTCTGGGCTTGGTCCAAATCACGGTTCGCTGATTTTTCCTTTGGTCTGTCCCTGATTTACGAGTTGGATTCATGAAATTATTGAAGTTTGGATGATATGATAGTTGATCGATTGTGTTTTCACGAGTAAATAGATTTTTCCTAGGTTTTTGCAGTTGATCGAGTACTCGTTAATCCTTGCGTAATGATCTAATTTTGCCCGGTGCAATTGATGATATTAATCTGTTGATGAAGTTCCTAAGCCCTTAGTGATTCTCTTAATATTTAAATTTTGCTTTACTAGATTTCGACGTGATAATTCAAGAAAACTGCGTAACTATTCATTATTACTTGTAAGGAGATTGACGATATCCGTCAGATTTATTTCTTGTTTCCTAATGTTTGAATTGTTTTTTGTTTTTCCTACTTCTGATTCAGTGGAAAAGCTTCCGATGCTGTTGAATTTTTAGACGTAGATAGAGTGTCATGCTTTTGAATGTGTTGGAGATCTGTTACACTAAAACATTTGAGGGATTTGGGGATATGCACGAGATGAAACAGAGTAGGTTTAGTTGTAATATATCATATTTGTGGAGAATGCAATTCAAGATCTCATGTATGCATAATTTGGTTTGGTGTGGGAGAATAGTGAGATTGGTTAGGACATTTCACGGATGTAGCACTCGAGAACTTGGTGAAATTTGTGCGGTTTGGCTTAGAATGCAAATACATCAATGATGGTTTCCTTTCTAATGATCTGTGGCTGTCAACAGTTCTGCATTTGCACCTTGGCATCCTTGTTTTTATTAGAAAATCTGAATATGAAATTACTATAGAAAGTTGCTTGTGGTCACTGACAAGAATAACTCGACATCAATTCAGCAATTTCGGAAGAATTTTAGTATTTTTTTGTTTATTAGAGAAAAAATACCATGTGGATAATGAAAAAAATACTTCAACCTTCAACCTTCCACGATTCTTTTAAATTACGGGAAGGATTTTGCTTATGAGGTAATCATCATTTACCTCATTAAATTGGAAGTACTTCAACCTTCCACGATTCTTTACATACCGAAGTTCTGTTATGAGTTTCGATTCATTGATGTGGTAGAATACTCACATTGGAATGCGCAATCATTCCAAGAGATGGGGTTTGCACTTCTCCTTTGCAGCTGGAAATAGGAAATACCTGCCTATCCATAAAATTGTGCACTTTGTGCCACCAATTAGAATTCCCAAAGAAATTGACATTGAAAGGCCACTAGAGACTCTGTGGCAAAAGATTTTCTTGAAATATTGGCATCTATCTGAGCTAAGGTCATCTCGTTGGTGGAGAGATGGAGTCTCAATTGTTCAATGCCTATGGTGGATATGCCAACAGGCCCAACACATAACTGTCAGTACTGTTTATTCCCCCTCTAGATTGAATTGTAGAACTGCTCTTGGTCCACTAGCATTGAATCTCTTATGCTGGCACTTGGCAATGACAGATCTTGCATGCGTCAGGCATCAGGGACATCCCTCGACTTTCGATTTTTGTAGAAAATCACTCCGTGGGTGAAATCATGCCAAATTTTAACCTGAGCCTGCTGAACGTGTGCTCTGCAACATATCCAAAATTCAGGTCATTATGAGATCAGAAACTGCCTGAACTTGGTGGTTTTTGACCGAATATGTTTGTTGCAGGTCTAGAAACCCAGTCTGGGTGATTCCGACCTAATCCGGAATGATTTCCTTTCACCAAAAAGCTGCAGAATGTTGAGGACAGCCTCCTTAGATGAAAAATGTTTTTTGGGAAACTTTTAGATCTTCAGAAGGTTGTCAAATCTTTGCCAAAAGAGAGAAAGGGATACAAGGTATCGATACTACCTTAGTGGCGAATTCCCTGCTGCAACGTTGGAGGGTGTAGGCCAGCCAGCACCTTCGTCTTCACCTCGGATACAGGATAAGGTTGAAGAAGAGGGCAGAAAAGGTAAGAAACATAAGGATCCTCGAATGGTGCTGGTACTCAACCTGGAGGAGACGAGGGGGGGGGGGGGTGGCCACAACTTGGAAAATCGCAAAGACTAGAGGAAGAACGAGGGCTTCCTTCTTACCTTGGAGTCTTTATCCAGGAGGGGCGACTTTGGTAGATCTGGTGCACCAGTTGCCTTTTCTGTACTCAAATATGAAAGGAGTAAAAGGGAAAAAAAAAAAAGACAAGAGGCAAATTTGAATTCTTGCTCTCTTTCTTTTTTTTAAGCATTTAAATGAGGGGCGGTTTTGAAATTCTCGCCCACCTCCTTTCCTTCTTTGAGCATGAGATGAACAAGGAAGGGGAAAGCCTTACAAATCTTGCCCCCTCCCCCTCATTTCCTCTTATGTATGATATTTCATAAATGACAAGTGGTGCTTGCCTCCTTCAAGCCATGTGCAAAGAGGTAAAAATTAAAAAATTCGCATTTATTGGGTAGGTGTTAGATATGAATTTCATATCCACTTCAAAAATGTTTTTTTGGATCAGATCCATAATTATATGGATCTTGGGCTGTGGGTTGGATCAATTGAATCTCCGGATGAGATCCAAATTTAAAAATATGCTCTAAAGCCTCAAATTACCTTATTGATCTCAATTCTTTGCTATGCAAATTCTAGTACTAAGCATGGGCAATTATGTCAGAAAATTATAAAAAATACATGCATTTAAATGTGAATATGTAGCCCTTATAGTGCTCCATTAATCCATGTTCCAATCTTCATCTTTGAGTGCGGATCCTGAAATACACAATGATTTTCTTTAAACATAACATCATATTTTAAATCACAAATCAATTTATTAACTGAGATAAGGTTGAATTTGAAATGAGGAACATATAAAACATCATGTAAGGTAACTCTTGATGACAATATGATGCTGCCAGTGTGAGTGACAGGGGCAAACATTTCATAAGGGAGGCTGATGAGTGAAAAAGAAATCAGCACAAGTGATGAAAGGTTAGATATTAAATTTGTGATGTGATCTGTTGCCCTTGAATCTATAATCCAATATTGAGATGCAGATAAACAAACTGATGGTTTGGGTATATTACCTGCAAGCTTGACCATATATTGACAATGACCATGATCTTATCATATTGTTTTTTAATAGGTTTGGAAAGAGAAGGACTAGACATTGGGTTTTCATGTTCAGTTGTGGAGTGACAAAGATTGGCATTAGCCTGACTATTGAAGTGAGCATTGGAAGAACCCCTTGATAGATTAGGAAAACCATGAAGATAATAACATTTTGCCTTGATATGGCTTAGATGCTCACAATGTTCACATTTTGGTCTGATGTGTGTTTGGCTATCTTTGATGTGTTGACTTTGATAGGTTGATTGCTTCGATCGATTGTCGCGGCAATTGGTTCATGGTTGGTGTGAGACGAAGGTCACGTTATCGTTTTTCTTCAATGACTAATGAATAGGTCTTAGATATGTTTGGTAATGGTGTCATGAGGAGTAATTAAGTTTGGATGGCACTAAAGTTGTCATTGAGGCTTATTAAAAATTGAATGAAAAAAATATTGCTTGCAAAGATTGCACTCTTGGGGAAATAAAATGTATCCCTTTTTCCAAATAGAACTTTTATTTTAAAAAAATCATTTGAATTAGTGCATTCAGATGTGTGGGGGCTATCCTTGGTCATGTCTAAAGGTGGCTATTCGTATTATGTTACATTTATTGACGACTTCACTAGATATGTATATGTCTACTTTCTTAACTTTAAATAAGATGTTTTCTCATTTTTTAAAGAATTTCACATAATTATTAAAAAACAATTTCAAAGCAATGTTTTTATAGGTCCGACTTCAGTGAAGAATATATGTCAAAAGATTTTTGAACTTATTTAAAATGAAAATTCCTAGAACTCTTTAACAGAATGGGTTGATGGAAAGAAAACATAGGCATATCATAGAAACCGCTAAAACCCTACTTATCTTTAAAAGTATTTCTAAAAACTTTGAATTTGAGTCAATACATATATAGGAAAAAACATTCTCATGTGGAGTCATTAAAAGGAAGCCCCTGAGTCCAAGAGCACAAACCTAGAGAAGATGATAAAGTAATAGCGGCACCCAAAGTAGAACATGATGTCTTTAGAAATTATCGAGTGCCTGCGTCAATTGACTAATAGTATCTTTAAGATCTCCATTTGTCTCTTCACTCTTCTTGGATGTGGATTCTCCAACAAAAGTCACCTTGTATTTGAGTTTAGGACATGTAGGTTTGATATGCCCTGGTTCATTATAATTGTGGCAAATAATTTTTCTTGATCCTCCATTGTTATTTTGCCTCTCAAAATGTGGAGGCTTGTATGGCCTCATATTGCTATCGGGTCTAGCCACGACCAACACTTCATCTTCTCCTTTAGTCATTCCAAGACGAGTTTCTTCTTGGCATATTTCGGCAAGAGCCTATTCTAGAGGCATAGATAAAGATCTATAGATAAGGAAATATCTAACTTATTCAAACTCCGAGCGTAGCCATACAAAATTTGAACAAAGTGTTCTTTTTTCATTTGCTCACGTCTAATATTCAGTACATTTCAATATATTCAAATCAATGCAATACATTTCAATACATTCTAATCATTCAGATCAAATTGAAAAAAACTTCATGTAAAATATTCAAACATTGCAATACATTTCAATATATTCAGATCAATACAATACATTTCAATTCATTCAAATTATTCTAATCATTCGGATCAAATTAAAAAAAATTCATGCAAGACATTCAAACATTGCAATACATTTTAATATATTCAAATCAATACAATACATTTCAATACATTTTAATCATTTAAATCATTCAAATCAAATTGAAAAAAACTTCATGCAAGACATCCAAACATTGCAATACATTTCAATATATTCAAATCAATACAATACATTTCAATAGATTCTAATCATTCAGATCAAATTGAAAAAAACTCCATGCAAGACATTCAAATATTGCAATACATTTTAATATATTCAAATCAATACAATACATTTTAATACATTCAAATTATTCTAATCATTCAGATCAAATTGAAAAAAAAATTATGCAAGACATTCAAACATTGCAATACTTTTCAATATATTCAAATCAATATAATACATTTTAATATATTCAAATTATTCTAATCATTTGGATCAAATTGAAAAAAACTTCATGCAAGACATTCAAATATTGCAATACATTCAAATAATTCTAACACGTTACATGTGCATTCTATTCATAACTCTATACCTATCGAACATACATAATCAATTCAAAAAATATCTGAGACATGCAATATATTCAAACATTGCAATACATTTCAATATATTCAAATCAATACAATAGATTGCAATACATTCAGATCATTCAGGTATGTATTAAAAGATGTATTTCACTAGCTCGTGAATGATTCACCATCACTTGTCTGATTTTCATACTCTTCTTCTTCTTCCTCCTCCTCCTCCTCTTCGTCATCATCTTCTTCTTTATTTAGCACCCATCCACTTCATATATCTTTTGGATCACATTTTTTCATGCATGTGTCATCAGACAATGGAGATATGACATGCATACCATGTGCGACATTGTGGCCATAAGAGAAGTCATACATATCATCTGATTGATAGTAATCACCCTCTTCAGCAATCTTGTCCTCCTGTAACTGATCATATTCGGGGTATAGTTTAGACTTCACCTTACAAACTGCTCACCATTTATTTATATCTAACTTCCTTGTACTCGGATATGAAGTATAGTAAACTTGTTGAGCTTGCGAGATTAATATGAATGGTTCATATGTTCCAAACCTTGATTTATGATTCACCTCCACAATGCCTGAGACTTTGTTGACTCTTGTTGTTGTGAGATCAAATCATTTGACACTTGAATAAAGTTAAGCTATTATTTGTGCCTATGTAAGTCAACTCCATTATTTCTTTTATAACACCGTAGTAGTCATGTTCATTTTTACCACAGCTGCTACTCTTGACGCACATTCCACTATTCATCATTGACTTGTTGACACCGTAGTATTTTATATGGAATCGATAACCATTTACAATGTACCCGTTGTAATATTGCACAACTTTAGATGGACCATTTTGTAAATCACATATTTCTTGATCTTTAACATCACCATGGCGGACCTACAAGCATAAACAATGACTATGATCACGACAAATTAAGTATCTTATTATTGTATAAAGAGAAAGAATGTATACAATCGTCCTTACCAACTCTTTCAACCATGCCACAAATTTATTTTCATGTTCTTTCTGTACTTCTGCATCAGTGAGTTGTGAAAGTTTTCTTTGCAACTCCAGATCAAATCGCCTGCACTTAACATAAACTTATTTTACCGAACTATGTACGCACATATAGAACTTAGTGTTACGTATTAAGTATACTTACTCGATGTATGGGTCGATTGCTAAGCAATTAAAAATGATATATATTTGTGTTGTGTCTTGCTCTCGATCTTCTAAGAGTCTTGACCGACAACTGCCAAATGCATGCCCAAGTAGTTAAAATGTAGACAATTTGTCAGTTATAGTTAATTGTTCTTCATCATCATTTCGAGGTGGGCATGTGTAACGTGTTGGAATGTGAGTTTCAAAGTACATAGATGAGAAATTTGCAATATTTTCTAAGGTTTACGCCTCACAAATAGAACCCTCTACTCATGCTTTATTTTGAACCTTTTTTTTGAGGTCAAACATGCATCTATCAACAATATACATCTCAGATTATAATAAATTTCTTAATAGCATTGAAAAGAAAATTTTAAATAAATATATATTTTTCAAATTGGTACATCCACCGATATTGCACAGGTTCACCAACCCTAAGTTCATATGGCAAATGTACGATCACATGTTCTATAACATCAAAAAATATTGGTGAAAATATCTTCTCTAGCTGACAAATAGTAGTTACGATAAATTCCTCGATATTCTTTACCTCAAATACTATAACTTCTGTTGCGTGCAATGTTCTAAAAAATCTACTCAACTCGGACAATACCATTCATATAGGTTTGTCTAACATATCATGGAATATTAGGGGTATCAACCGTTGCATAATGACATGACAATTACGGCTCTTCAACCCATATAATTGTCCCTCGTCTATCTTCACAGCCCGAGCAATGTTAGAAACATAGTCGTCTAGAAATCTCAACTATCTCAACCATTGACATACAAGCTTTACTTGATCTGGTTCAAGCATATACCTTGTCTTTGGTTTCAGTACTTTGCCATTTTACTTTTTGAGTTTCAATTCTGGTCTTTTACATACCACTTTTAAATCCATACGTGCCTTCAGATTATCCTTCATTTTCCCTTTCGTATTCATTACTGTATTAAACACATTATCGAACACATTTTTCTGCACATGCATGACATCAAAATTATGTCGTATCAATAAGGTTGACCAATATGGTAGTTTCCAAAATATAGATTTCTTTGTCCAATTGTGATCCTTCCCAAATCCAATAAAGGGCGTTGGCCTATGGCATCTGTCAGTCCACATGAAAAGTATCGCAATCTTCTTAAAATCTCTATACCGGACAACCTTGTTGGTGGACCTTCCATTTCAGTTGTACCTGCTCGAAACATATTTTTTTGTCATTGGAACGGATGATCGCTGAGTAGAAATCGACAGTAACAATCAAATCAGCACAGCTTCCTTCCATGCGTCAATCTAAACAATTTTGTATCCTCCATGCAGTACGGACATGCTAACCTCTCATGTATGCTCCAACCAAATAACATATCATATGCAGGGAAGTCATTGATTGTCCATAGAACAACAACCTTCATATTGAAGTTTTATTTTTTGTGGGTATCGTACCTGAGAACACCGTCATCCCACAGTATTTTCAATTCATCAATTAATGACCTCAAATATACATCGAGATTTTGGCCAAGAGACGTGAATTAGGGATCAATAGAGAAAAAAAGATTTTGACACTTCATACACAAGCTTGGAGGTAGGTTGTATGGGGTGACAAATACTGACCAACATGAGTATGGGGTTGATCTACCCCCAAATGGATTAAATTCATCTGTACATAAACCTAGCCTAATATTTCTCACTTCTAAAGCAAAGTTTTGATGAGTACGATCAAAGTGCCTCCAAGCTTCTGCGTCAACAGGATGTGTGATCTTGTCTTCATCATGTCGAACTTTATTTGTGTGTCATCATTTTTTTAACTATCCTCGAAGACATATAAAGACGTTGCAATCTAAGGGTGAGAGGAAAGTAGCAGAGTGACTTATATGACACTTTTTTTTACCTTGTGCTACTATTTCCCTTTGTCTTTGGCTTGAACCAAGGATGTCCATATGATGAACATGATCTGCTATTTTCTTGATCTTTGAAATACAACATGCAGTGATTGGACAAGCATATATCTTTTGATACACCATGCCTAGAGCATTGACCATAACCTTCGCACAGTAGAAATTTTGTGGCAATTTCTCATCTTTGAGCAACATACTCTTCACAGGCGGCAGGAAGGGGGGCGACGGGCGGCGGGCGGCGGGCTGGGGGGGCAAGAGGAGGAGGGAAGGGGGGCGTCAGAGGTTGACAGCGGCGAGAAGGGGGGCGACGACCGGCGGGCCGTGGGGCAACAGGAGGCTGGTCGGGGGCCAACGGGAGGAGGGTCGGAGGTGACTAGAGGTGGGTCAGCGGGGCGACGGGAGGCGGGCCCGAGAGACGCGGTGGAGAGGAAACAAAAAAGAGAAAGAAAGGAGAAAAATTAGGGATTTATGGGGAAATTCACGATGGCCAAATTTTGTTGCTAAGTCGTCGCTATTTGGCGATGACTCAACTATGAAATAGGTCTGTCGTTGATCCACCGCTAAGCTGTAACAGATATGGCAATGTAATAAAATTCATCGCTAATCCGTCGCTATGTTGCGACGGATTATCGACAGAATATTTTTCGTCACTAAAATCAGAAATAAACAATATTTCAGAGACGAATACCATTCTCTCACTAATTCAGCGGCACTTTATGACAATTTTTTTCATCGTAAATGTCTGTCGCTAAATAGGGTTTTTCTTGTAGTGTTTCATTAGAAGTACTTGTGCTCACGATTTCGGTTCTGACACCCTACTTCTATGGTTTTTCACAGCCGCACGTGATCAGTGAAGTGACTGGTTTCTGTGAGGGTTACGAGTGTCACATTCTTGCTAGATGGTTCACAGTGGGACAACATGACTCAATTTTTCGTTATTTACTTTTATGTCATTTAAATAACTCGGATATGTCTCTTGCAATTATTGCTTAAGCATTCTTTTTTTCAAATAAATGAATAATGGTTTGGTATGGGTGATAAGTGTAAGCTCTATTGTGGTGTTTTTGGTTATCCAATTGGGAGTGGAACTGTAAAGGCCCCGGGTTTCTAGGAAGATTTCTGCAATGGTTTAAAAAAATATATATATTTTCAAGGGGTATGAGTTGGGGTCGTTACATCACATGTGAATGCATCTTATTCCCCGAATAGATGCTCTTCTCATGCATTGTTGATTCTCTTCAATTCAGGAACGACTGTAGATAGTTGGAAATATGAACAGTAGCACCAGAGTTAATCCACCAACTATTTTCAAGAATTTGTAATAAATTACATTTATGATAAACAAATGACAAATTATATTTCTTTTACAACCACTTTTACTTTATGCAATCAGCCTTCCTTTGTTCCTTCTTCTTGAAAAATAAACACTTTATGGGAGTAGAGTCAGATTGTTTGCCTTGAGATGTCTTATCCCCCGTTAACATTTTTTTTGAATGCATTCTTCTTTGGTCCTACCTTGGAGCCATGAGAAGTCATATGTGCACTTTGCACCTTCTCTCCTTTCAATCTCTCTTCCTCTTCAACACACTTGGACATAAGTTCATTGAATGTTCATTCATCATTATGTGTATTGTAATAGATTTTGAAAGGTCCATACTCCAAGGGTAAGGACACCAGAATCAAATGCACTAGGAAAGAATCAGAAATGGTCAGCTTCATGTCATTAAGTTGAGACTCTATGTTCCTCATTTCCAAAATGTGCTGGTGAATTTTACCCACTCTAGAATATTTCATAGTTATAAGCTTTGACATGTAGGTACTGGCTCTAGCCTTATTTGAACTCACAAATTGTGCCTCAATGGCACTCAAGAATTCTCTCACTGTCCTGCATTGTGGGATGACATTATGAATATTCTTAGCCACCTTAGATTGCAAAAGCAACAAGCTAAGCCTATTTGAGCGCTCTCACTTCTCAAAAGCAATATTTTGATCAACAGTACTTTGATAAGTCAGGATAGTGGGTTCATCTATCCTTAGGGTCATATCTAAATCCATATACTCTAATGTAAATAGAATAATTTATTTCCAATCACTAAAGTTAGATCCATCAAGAGAATGTATTGAACTTGAGTCATCTAATATCGCAGAACTAGAAACTGCATGACAAAAGACATGTATCAAAAGAAAGCATATATGAGACAAGCTTGATAGAAAAGACAATAAATAAAAGGCTCTGAATATGCTTATTTTCAGGCGAGTGTAGGGGGTCATCAGAGTCCTAATTTGGTAAGCACTCTGACACGCGTAATCACTACGTCTACTGACCATAGTTGATAAAACTGAGGCTCATGTGAAGCTACACCATCAACACATAGTACCTTTAGATACACATGTGCAATGTATCTCAACACATTTGCCTCATTTTACCCTACCTAAATTCCAAAAACGATGAAACTACCTTTGGGTTGTTTATCGTTTCATGAATCTAAGTACAACAGTAATATTGGCTAAATTCATATGATAGTATAAAATTTTGACAACATACGTGTATTCAGTCACTTTGGTGTCATGAATTCACTAAGTCATTTAGCTATCCTTGATGCCAATGTTATATATTCATTTATACATGCATAAATACAAATAAAATGCATGAACAATAACAAAAGCTAAGCTTAAATGGGTAAAACTCTGGGTCCTCAAGCAGGAACCAGTCTGAAAGCACTCTGAACCGGTCTGAAACAGCCTTGAACCAGTCTGAAACAGTCCTGAACCGGTCATCCAACGGTCTGAACTGGTTTTGAACCTTATGAACCAGTGTCAAGTATGAACAAAACTTCATAAAACCCTATAATCGTATGCCAAAATCCTTGTATTTTCTTATATTTATGAAAACATGGTTTCAGCATCTCAGAACCAGTGAGAAACTGGAAGGAACCAGTCAAAAATGGCTCTGAACCGGTCCTGGAAAGGGGGTTGAATCAGCCCCTTATCCGGTTCATGCCAAATAGTGCATGGCCCTTACTGGATCCGGGTCTGACCCAGTATTAACCGGATCTGGGTCTGACTCAGTATAAATTGGATCCAGGTCACACCTGGTATTAACCGGATCTGGGTCAGACCCGATATTGACCGAATCCGGGTCAGACCCAGTATTAACTGGATCTGAGTCAGACTCGACACTAACCGGATCTGGGTCAGACCCAGTATAAAACGGAATGGACCCATACCCAGACCTGATCTGGATCCTTCGTTAAAAAAAAAAAAAATAGGAAACCCGAGGGTTTTTATTTTCTGTAAAAAAAAAAAGAGGGTTTTTCCCTCTTGGCTTGCCGGCGACTAATGTCACATGCCGGTGACCGATGTCGCCTACCGGCGACCCACACCGCTTGCCGGTGACCCGCCTTCCGACGATCCATGTTGCCTGCCCGGTGACCAGCCTGCTGTCGTCCCATGTCAGAAAAAATCCAACGAGCCTGATCTATAGAGGAACCTCAGGTAACGAAAAAGGGCTTTTGAAACCCCTTTCTGGCTATCAACGGAGAGGAGTCCGACGAAAACACCCCCTCTACCCATGACGATGATGCATCTCGGTGTCGACAACATCATCTTCTGACGATGACCCTGACGGAAAACCCCTTTTCAATGAAAGGGTTCCATCAGCGACCAGTCAATCTAGATGCCAGTCAATCCAAACGGCATGGAGGTCCGGCGATAGCGGCACTCCGGTGATGGATTTGTGATGTCGGCGACCATAGCCCCTCAACGCCCAACGACCGAGGAAAGTAGCAAAGGGGGGTTT
Organism: Nuphar pumila; assembly: GCF_984573655.1. Taxonomy (NCBI): domain Eukaryota; kingdom Viridiplantae; phylum Streptophyta; class Magnoliopsida; order Nymphaeales; family Nymphaeaceae; genus Nuphar; species Nuphar pumila. Next base: position 128,737,373 of record NC_143255.1, on the reverse strand, counting down.
TTAAAACCCATTTTTGGATGCTGGTGAAAGAAGCCATCGGTGAACCTCGAGGACCCTGGAGATGGCTGATCACCCTGCAGCCCGATGGCCATAGGTTAATATTCCATAACATTTTTTTACTCTGTCGCCCCACGGCGGCAATCGCATGCCTACCGATGACACCATGTCACCCCACGATGACCTGTTGTCAACTGCCAGCAATGTCAACGTCGCCCCATATCGATGTCACTTTGTCGGAAAAGCTCTATTGCCTCATGGTGACAGTCGCCGAAAAACGTCATCGAGCCCGCAGTGAATGCAGGGTGTGGGCCCATAACCCAATGTTGGGGTCAGCTAGCGCACAAACATAAAACATCAGGAAAGTGGTGGAGAGCATACTTGATGCGGCCATCGAAGAAACAAATCGATGGCAGTGGCGCTGGTGGCTGGAATAGGGTGCGCTTTGCTTCTCAACAGACTGCAGCCCTCCAATGAGTGCAGGCTCCTTCAGCAGTCGGTGAGCAAAATCCCTCTTCCCTTTATGAAAAAAGGCTCAGAAAAGGTAATTTCCTTAACCCTCTTCTGTGTTTTTCTCTGTATGCTCGCTCATATCAGGGTTGCTCATGGATACCCTTTTGTAGCTGTAGCAAGAAAAAAGGTTACTTAACTGTTTCCTTTCTTGTTTTCTTTATGTTTATCAGAAAGAAGAATATAAGGGAAAAGTTACCATAGGCGAGTGGTCCACAACTTCAAGGATAAGATTATTAAAATAAATAAATAAATGATATTAGACAATGGTCCTTAGTCGGGGTTAAATGGAATGAAAAGGACCTCTTTTAATACATGAGAACGATAAGGAGTACACGGGTGCACATATGTTCATCATTTCATTGATTATAGAGGGAATGCAGCGCGAGGAAGGAAAAAGAAATTCAGCCTAACATTCTATTCCTTCCTGTCATCATGCATTTAAGGCGCATTTGTGTGCCGTGGAATGCTTCCACGGCAGCCTTTCCGTGGAGCTCTTCCGTGGAACAGGAGTCCGACCACCCCACGATTAAGACCCGTAATTTTCCATTGTAGGGTCCGGATATGGTGACAATTAAGAAGAAACGATTAAGACCCGGGATCAGACCCGAAGGACAGATTAATATATGGATCCGGGTATAGTTTGTGAAATTTTATATCAGACCCGAACCCGACCTGAGTTCTGATTAAGACCCGTAATTTTTCATTGTTAAAATAATAAAATTATTATTTTTACCGGGTATGGCCTGAGTCTGGTTCATGTAGTTTTTATTGGGTCCAGGTATGGTTTGTCTTATAGTAGACCCTATTAGATCTAAGTTTGGACCCGATACCATACCCAAAAATCTTATTCAAGTTTGGTTTCACCTTCGTCCGAACCAAACCCTACCCGTTGACACCCCTAGCCTAACCCCAGGTTGCCTTCCAAAAAAAACCACATTTTGGATGTTTTTTTATCCATGGTAATGCGTGCTTCATGACAATTATATATATATATATATATATATATATATATATATAACATGCGGTAACAATTAGGACTGGGAAACGAGATGAGCAGCTAGCTATTCTGCCAACTCAAATTCAAAATTTGAGCTGGGCTACAATTCAGCTTGTTGAGGTAAATGAGCCGAGCACAAACACGCCAGGCTCAGCTCGTACAGGCTCGTTTTACATATTATATACATCATATACACATTATGGATATGGATGTTTTATATTTTATATATTATCAAAATTTAAAAAACATTTTTTTTAGAAAATGAGCCATCTCGTGTTCGGCTCATAACAAGCTCATGTTTCGTGACGAGCGAACCTGAACAGGGGCTTACCATTAATGAGCCGAGCCCGAACAGCCCTAGCTTCGCTCAATTACCAGCCCTAACAACAGCATTAGCACTATGCCAACCAACTATGAGAGAAATCAATACATTATCTGCTTACAACGAGAAGAGAATTACTGTCAAAGCAGGATGGCCTTTCAAAAGAACCCTCCAACAGGTACCGGTTAATAAGATGGCCTTTCAAAAGAACCCTCCAACAGGTACCGGTTAATAAGATGGCCTTTCAAAAAAAAAACCTCTTACAGGTAACAGCTGGTAATGCAACCCTTAAAAACACAGCCTGTCTAATGGACCTAGGATTACTGAGTACATACTGCATGTATGCTGAATTGGAAGAGAAGGAGAAGCAGGTAGAAAACTGAGTACATAGTACACTCCTAGAATGAAGCTACGGGTATTTGCCTAGGGCCCTTCATGGTGATAGCCACAAGCAGGTAGAAAACTAAGAAACCCGCATAAGATAAAAACACAGAAACAGCTCCATTGGTACAGTATGACCCCAGGTAATTGCAGACTGCAGACCAGCCGGTGTGTGAATTACCATATTTTGCGATATATGCAACCGCAGTCGCCGCAGAAGATCCGGCTATGAGCAAAGCCATCACTGTCTGCATAGGTCAAGAAGTATAACTTAGCGACCTTGTCAAAAAAAAAAAAGAGAACTGTGCATACTGATTGCACGAATAAAAGGTCAAAAACCTTACCAGGTCTAAGAAAAAGATCAAAAACTGGCCTTTGGTTTTGAAACATGAGGGCTTGAGCATCAAGAACACAGAAGACAACACAGAGTAAGCGAGGGCAACCGAGTTCGCGCCCACCAAGAACCTGACATAACATATGAAATGTCAAATTAAAATGCTATCTTAGAAACAAGGTGTGTGATCAAGGTGGATATCAGTACTTGAAGGCTTCAGAGTAGTTGTATTTAGCTAGGACGGATATCCCATAGAAGTTGACGGCCTTCTTGTCCGTGACCATGATCACAATAGCAACTAATGTAGCAGCTGCAGCCAGAAGCCTTAGCACGATTTGGAGGATAAGAAAGTTTCTGGATACTGGGTATTCCTCTGGCTTGATGGTTTTAGCTCCTTCCACATCCATGGTTGAACACCCAAGAAGCTTAGAGTTGAATGTCTCTAAAGCAAGAGAGAGAGAGAGAGAGAGAGAGAGATTTGTGAGACAGCATGGGTCTTGTTGGTTGTAATTATAGGGAATAAAGACAGACTACCTTAACTTTTTTTTGTGGGCCAAGGGTGATTGCTTCTCACCTAACGAAATTAATAATAGAGTATTTCTTGGATAACTTTTCAAGAATAGCAAATACGCCTCTGATTTTTTGCCAAAATGATCAAAACTCCCAATGAGGTTATTGAAACTCAAATTATGTGATACCCTTCTCATAAATAGCAATTGCGTGATGGAACTTGTTTTAGGGGTTAAGTAGCTTGTCTCAGCATAGCTGTTTACATGTGAGGCTATTTGGCTTCCCCAGATTTTGGAATAAAAACATTAAATGAACATTTTTTAATAATAATTTCTAATTTTATGATGCTTTTCTTTTGTTTTTGTTTTTGTTTTTTTTTTTTTTGTGTGTGTGTGTGGGGGGGGGGGGCGAGATTCCATACCGCACAGGTATCCGTATATGTTTGTGGTCAATACCACCGAGGTGCCAAACTGAAAGCCCAGGTTTGAATGCCTCTGCCACATGGGGCTTAAGAGATATCTGGCAGGGGTTTGCCTAACCCCAGCTTGCCTTTCATAAAAAAAAATTTGTTTGTGATCAACGATAAAAATGGTAGACCACCAAAGGAGAGATCATTAGATTTCACTCGACGACAGCGAGAGAATTTTATGGCGTCCATTTAACTGATGCCATAAAACTTGTTCGTGGAAATGTATAGGCGAGGAAAAGACTTTTCATAGGAAAATCTCAGGAAATTGTCAACATAAAATATGCGCACACTCAAATGGATATATACGTGCAAATTTCGTTTTTTCACATTAGTATCACCAAAAAAATGCGATATCTTAAAAATTAGGCGATATTTTCGAAAAAAAATAGTGCTTTTTCTATATTACATATGCCTGTGTAGATATTGTTATGAAAATTCTGATAGTTTCAAAAGTGACATGACTTTTAACCTTCAAGGGCTGGTAAAACTTAATTTATTGCCCTTCCAAAAGGTGATAGTCTCAGAGGTAATGATTTTAGGTATGAGGTTGCTAAGCCCCAAGGGGGTTGGCGTAGTGGGGTGGGGCCTTGGCTGCTAGACGGGCTATTAGCTGCTGTAAAAATGCGTTGTAAAAATCTCATTAACCATAGCTTATTCCCATCGTTATCTGCTGTTAACGATTACTACATTTTAGGGACTAGATTGATCAAGATAAGCCGTTATATGATGTTAACAACCTGCTAATTTGTTACCTGAATTTAAGGAAAAGGTCGCGATCGACATTTGTATTTATGTATTTCACCTTTTGTAAAGAATAAGCAAATTTTAATCAGAAATAAAATTTTGAACCTTTTTCTTTATGCTATCAGAGCAGGGATGTCTCTAACGGGTGACTCGTTTTTCATCACCGTAGACGGTCTATTGTGTTGGTCGAAGATCCCCAAAAGCGTCATAGTTTGTTTGTTTGCCAAATCTCATGAATAATCAAGAGGATAGATATCTTATTGGTTTAAGTAATAGTCAGGTGAGATCAACTCCGTGGGCAGTGTCTCCAAGTTGTCCTCAATGGCTTCAGATAGCATCAATAGAGTTGTTGGTTCATATGAGAACACACAAGAATCGACAGTCAATTCATTTTTCCTCCATCACTCAGATAACCCGGGAATATCCCTAGTGTCTCAACAACTTATTGGAGACAAACTACTCGATGTGAAGTAGAGCAATGCTTATGACACTAAGTGCCAAGAGTAAATTGGGTTTCATCGACGGATCGATCACAAAACTTGAATGTTGATATGTGGGAATAATGCAACAATATGGTGCTATCTTGGTTAATCAACTCTTTTCACAAAGACCAAGCACTACAAGAAAATAGTGTATTAGCGACAAATGCTATCCGCCACTAAATCATCACAAATTCCATCGCTAACGTGTTTAGCGATAGATTCACGATGGCTGGAGTCTATCGCATAATCTTAGTCGCTAAATTGCAATGAAATTTATTTATCGCTAATCTGTCACTATTTAGCGGCGGATTAGCGATGACTTTACTTCATCACTAAGTCGTCGCTAATTAGCAACGGACTGGCGACGGAGTATATCCGGATATAATTTGTCGCTAACTTTTGGTCGGCAGGTTAGCGACGGGTTAAAGTCCGTCGTAAACCATCGCCTGATAGAAATTGGTGACGGATACAATCCGTCGCTAATTTTAAAAAAACTAAAAAAAAAATTTAAATTATGAAACTCGAGAAAAAAATCTCGTAATATAATTCATATAACCTGCTTATAAAAAATAAAATACATATACAAGTGAAACAAAAATAACACAGGTTCTAAGTTAAACAATAAAATGCAGTCTTTGCTAAGTTATAATTAATTACAAGTACGTCAAACAAATTAAATACATGACACTAATTGTCGTCAAGATCTGGGGCGTCATCCTCTTCATTTTCTCGATCTACCCCTCCCTCCATACCTCCGTCAGCTCCTCTATGCTGATCATCTCCAGCATCCTACAAGAGAACCAAACTGTTAATATTTATAAACAAAATGCTCATATGCGTTATAAAATAGTCAAAAATTTACATATTAATTTAATCATGCTCATATGTGTTCTAAGGCAGTAAAAAAACTTTATATGTGATTCTATCATGCTCAAATGTGTTTGTTCTAAGGCAGTAAAAAAACCTTATATATGCTCATATGTGTTCTAAGGTAATAAAAAAACTTTATATGTGATTCTATCATGCTCATATGTGTTCTAAGGCAGTAAAAAAACCTTATATGTGATTCTATCATGCTCATATGTGTTCCAAGGCAGTAAAAAAACTTTATATGTAATTCTATCATGCTCAAATGTGTTCTAAGGCAGTGAAAAAACTTTATATGTGATTATATCATGCTCAAATGTGTTCTAAGGCAGTAAAAAAATCTTATATGTGATTCTATCATGCTCATATGTGTTATAAGGCAGTAAAAAAACTTTATATGTGATTCTATCATGCTCATATGTGTTCTAAGGCAGTAAAAAACTTTATATGTGATTCTATCATGCTCATATGTGTTCTAAGGCAGTAAAAAAACCTTATATGTGATTCTATCATACTCATATGTGTTCTAAGGCAGTAAAAAAACTTTATATGTGATTCTATCATGCTCATATGTGTTATAAGGCAGTAAAAAAACCTTATATGTGATTCTATCATTTTTGTTCTCTGATTTACTTAATTGTGCATCAACAACTTATCTAGAGCTCAAAGCTATAAACTAAATATTGAATAGGATTCACAAGCAAACCAACATACTATATCGGGCCCTTGGTTCTTGCAATACTTTATCAAAACAACAACCAATCAATTATTCAATGAAAAATAATTTAAGTATCACAAAATTTTGATGTTGTGTGAGGATACTAAGAATGTCGTTTGAACATCAGCATAACATTAAACAAGTCCGAACTTAGTAATACAGAAAATTAGTAGCATATTTTTAGGATATCTTTTTGGAAAATCCCTGTGAAAATACTATCATTAAACAAGATCGTTTCATACATGATTGAAAATGCAATTCACAATTCATGGAAAAGGATGGACTATAATTGAGAACTAGGTCAGTGTGTCCAAAGGTAACAGTTTATACTGGATTGTGGAACATCACATTAAACAGGGGAAAACAATAAAACTCTCAAAAATTGATCAAAGAATATCTTTGATCCAAGTTAAAATTTCTATTTCATATTGACGGACCATACAGCTTCAAAGCTCGCCAAGCCTTGTCATATCTACAGTTCACCACTTCACAACACATCAATGTGCGGTGATAAAAATTTTGACAGGGATAGCCAGGCATGAAACAGTCTCCACAAAGTGACAACCACCACAAAGAAATGCAAATAAGCCAACAAAAAATCAACATGTAGCACTAAATTTTTGGATCATACATGGGAAACGTCTCACAAAAAAAGGGCAAAAGAAAAAGAAAGAAAAAAGAAAAGACATAGAAGCACAAAACAATCAATATCTAGCAATTAATCAACATACAAGTAAATCAGGATGTGACAAGACTAAAAAGCCATGCACACCAACAAAAAATCACAAAACAGAGACGAGAAACCAAAACCTATGAGAAATTCCCATGCAAATAAATCACGATCAGGCTTCTTACCTTATGCAAATTGTTAGTAATTCCACCACCACAGCCACCTATCAGCCTCAGACTTAGGAACAAACTCTGCACCTCTCTTCCTGGCACAACACCCTAACAGGCACCCAATACAGGTGTCAAAATAAAACCCAACCTTAAAACCAAAAAAAGGAAAAAAAACTAAACAGAAGGCGGAGCCATCTTCTGCAACTGATCGTTGTCACCATCGGTCTTGCTGGAGCCATCTTCTGCAACCGAGAAGGTGACGTCTCTGTTTTTACAACATCAAAAGGGAATTTCTTCCCTTTTGCTTCTACCGGGAGGTCGATGGTTGCTTACGGCGGTCGCGGTCACTATCGACCGACCGTCAGGGCCAACTGCCCAAGATGGCGACCGACAGCCATGATCGATCGTCGGTGGAAGGAGCAACCCCGACGAAAATAAAAAAAAAATATGCTAACCCTTACCGTTGTTGGGGTTTCCTTCGTGGGTCATCCTCCGGATAGGGGGGTGACCTTCGTCAGGGGTCACCGATTCACTAGCAGCCTAGCATTTTGATGGAGAGAGGGAGGGGGCGGTCGACGAAGAGTTGCACGAGTGAGAAAGAGAGAGAGAGCGGCACGGGTGAGAGCCAAAAAAAAAATGAATTTGTGCCCTAGGGCGTTTTACATCAACATTTAGCGACGGATGGGCGATGGAATGTTTCCATCACAAACGACATCGCTAACTAGCGATGAAAAACAATATGTCGCTAAGTACGATGGGTTTTGCGACATAAAACTTTGGTCGCGAATTCGTCGCTACTTAGCGATGGATTTGGTGACGGAATGTTTTTTGTCGCTAATGTCATAAATATTTATGAAATTAGCGATAGATGGTTTGCTCTCGCTAATCTGTCGCAATGTTGTGACGAAAAAAATATGTCACAAAGTTTCGTCGCTAATTAGCATTTTTCTTGTAGTGAAGCAACCAGCGTAATCTATGCCCAAAACACAGTTGAGGTTTGGGCAGAGCTTCATGAGAGGTTCTTCCAATCGAACACTCTCAGAATATATCAAATCTAACAAGAGATAATCACTCTTAAGCAAGGACAATCTTCAATAACAGTGTATTTCACCAAACTGAAATGGTTATGAGATGAAATGTTCACATACGTTGCGATTTCACCTTCCTTGTGCAGGGCCATGAAGGTCATTCAAGAACTTCAACAACGAGGGATGCTAATTCAATTTTTAATGGGCCTCAATGACAACTTTAGTGCCATCCGGAGTCAATTACTTCTTATGACACTATTATCAAACATATCCAAGGCCTATTCATTGATTATTCAGGAAGAACGATAATGTGACCTTCATCTTACACCAGCCCATGAACTAGTTGTCGCAGCAATCGATCAAAGCAATCAGCCTATCAAAGCCGACACGTCAAAGATAGCCTAGACACACACCATACCAAAATGCGAACATTGTGGGCATCTAGGCTATATCAAGGCAAAATCTTATTATTGTCTTGGTTTTCCTAACCGATCAAGGTTCTCTTCCAATACTCGCTTCAACAGCCAGGCTAATGTCAATGCCTGTCACTCCACAATCAAACCTGAAAGGTCAAAGTTTAGTCCTTCCATTCACAAACTTACTCAAGAACAATATGACAAGATCATGACCATTGTCAATCTAGGTAACGAAAACACTCCAACTATGGCCAACCGTGCAGGTAATATACATAAACCATCAGTTGTTTATCTGCATCTCAATATTGGATTATAGATTCAGGGGCCATAGATCACATCACAAATTCAATGTTTAATCTTCATCACTTATGCCGATTTCTTTTCCACCCATCGGCCTCCCTGATGGAACGTCTGCCCCTGTCACAAACATTGATAACGTCATATTGTCATCAAAAATTGCCTTACATAATATCTTATATGTTTCTCATTTCAAATTCAATATTTAATAAAAATTATTATATATTTTAGGACCCGCACTCGAAGATGAAGATTGGAATGGGTAGGCTGCAAGGGAATCATTACATCCTTGATAACGGTGGCAACCATACCTTGAATACATCATCTCCTTCCATTTGACACCTTAGACTTGGGTATTTATCAAATTCTTGACTTTAAGTTCTTGTTGATTCCAATAAAGTTAATGAAAAATTTCTCATGAACATTGTTTCATTTGTCATAAGGCCAAACAAACAAGATTATTGTTTTCCCATAGGATCATATCATTTTCCAAACCATTTGAATTACTACATTGTGATATATACGGTGCATATCAAACTCCATATATGTCAGGAGCTCATTTCTTCTTAGCCATAGTAGATGACTACAGTAGATGCACGTGGGTGTATCTTACGACATATAAGTCTGAGACATTCAATATCATCAAAAATTTATTGTGTTGATTAAAAATCAAATTCAAAATAATATTTTGGGCATTAGATTGGACAATAAAACCAATTTTTTTTCAAATGACATGCAAGTCTATCTTAGAGAAAATAAAATCAACCATCAACATAGTTGCATAGCAACTCCGCAACAAAACAGAGTTGTTGAATGCAAACATAGAGATTTATTGAATGTGGCTTAGGCTCTCCGATTTCAATCCAATTTACCAATTAAGTTTTGGGAGAAATGTGTTCTTACTGCAACATATCTTATAAATCGACTCCCTTCAAAATCTTTAATGGGTATTATAAGATGTTATAAAATAAAGCACCCAAATATAATCATTTAAGAATATTTGGATGCTTATGTTATGCATTTAACATCAATCATACCCACAAACTTGATACTCGTGCCAAATAATGCATCTTTATAGGATATCCATATGGTCCAGTTGATTATAAAGTATATGATCTTGAATCTCAAAAGATATTTGTCAATAGAGATGTCAAATTTTATGAAAACATTTTCCCTTTTCATGATCATAAAGCTCCTTCCATTGATGATGATAATGTTATACACATACCAATATTTGAACCATAAGACTTCCCACCACAGACTCAAGACCATGAGCCTTAGCCCACCAACCCAAATGACTCTCATGATCAAGAACCATCGTCTACTCCAGACGACCAATCCAATCCTGACACCAAACAAAATACCCAACAAATGCCTCAAATTCGATGATCTGATCATCTCGCCAACCATCCTCATACATCAAGGATTTCAAGTGTTACTCTACAGCCCATGCACTCCAATCAGATGAATCATGTGATGTGGCTCTAAGTATCCACCATCCTCTTACTCATTATCTTGCATATCAACACTTTTCTCTTTCTCATAGAATTTTCTTTGCGGCAATCACTCAAAATTCTAAGTCAAAGACTTTTGTTCAAGCTATGAAACATCAACATTGGCATGATGCCATGGATGCTGAAATCCTAGCATTTAAGGAGAACAATACCTGGATGGTGATGAATTTACTTGAAGGTAAGCATCCTATAGATTACAAATGGGTCTATAAAGTTAAATATCGATCTAATGATTCCATTGAACATTATAAGGCATGCTTGGTTGCTAAAGGGTACACTCAAATCAAAAGTCTTGATTACAATGAGACGTATGCTCCAGTGGCCAAGATGGTCACAGTTCGATGTCTTCTTGTCATTGCTTCTATCCGTAATTGGCATTTTTTTTAAATTGATATAATAATGCATTTCTTCATGGTGATCTACATGAAGAAGTGTACATGCATTTATCTCCCGAATTTTCTAGTTTGGGGGTGTACCAAGTTTGTTGCCTAAATAAGACTCTCTATGGACTCAAACAATCCTCACAAAATTGGTTTGTGAAGCTCTCATCTTATTTAAGGGCGATCAAATTTATTTAATTCAAGGCAGATTATTCTTTATTCTCACGTACAGGGAACAACCACCAAATGTTCATATTGGTATACATGGATGACATAATCATCGCAGGAGATAATCTAACTCAGATCAGCGACCTCAAAAGAGATTTCAACAAGAAATTTTGCCTCAAAGATCTTGGCAATCTAAAACATTTTTTAGGCATTGAAATGATTTGATCCAACTAGGGGATATTCTTATCTCAATGACAGTATGCGTTGGATATATTACAGAACGTGAGATATCTGGGTTTGAGGTCGTGTTGCTTTTCCATAGAGCAAAATTCAAAGCTCAATAATGAAGATGAATCTATTTTAGAAGATCTGAGTCTCTATCAACTGTTTATTGGTCGATTGATATACCTTATCATTAGACACCCTGATATCTCCTATACAATCCATGTTCTAAGTCAATTCTCAAGCCAACCACGCCCTCCTCATATGAATGCAACTCTCCTGATTTTGCGATATCTCAAAGGTACCCTGAGCCAAGGGATTCTAATGAATTCATCTAGTCTATTAATTATTCTCAACTATTCTGATTCACACTACAAGAAAAATGATCATTAGCGACGGAAGTTTGCGATGGATTTTTTCTGTCGTAACTTTACAACGAATTAACGAGAGAAAAAAATCTGTCACTAAAATCTGTAATATTTACGAAAATAGCAACGGGAAAACTTCCATCACCAAATCTGTCACTAATTAGCGACGGCTTAGCGATGTCAGGTTTTTGTCGCAATACTCACGGCATTTAGCGACGGATTTGGCGATGAAGGTTTTTTCGTCGCTACGTAGCGATGATGTTAGCAACAAAAATATTATGTCGCTAACTGGTCATGTAAATTTGCAATGGAGTTGCGACATAAGTAGGCTGTCGCCAAATCCGTTGCTAAGTTTCCTGTAAATCTCTAATCAGAACCCTTCTTTCTCTTTCCTATTTCGTCTCTCCCGCCTGACGCACTCCCCCGGCCGCCGCCCGTCCCTCCCCCGGACCATTGCCCCCTGTTCTGTCGCTCGTTGCCCCCCGCCTGCCGCTGGGCGTCTCCCAGGTAAGTGGGTCATTTTTTTTTCGACAGGGGGTCTCCCCCCCCCCCTACCTCGTTCTTTTTTTTCGGCAGGGTGGGCGCCTGCCCCTTTTTTTTTCGGCAGGGGGTCGCCCCCTGCCTCATTTTTTATTTCCAGCAGGGGGGGTCGCGGGGTCGCCCGCCTGCCTCATTTTTTTTCGGCAGGGGGTCGCTCCTCCTGCCTCTTTTTTTTTTGGCAGGGGGGGGGGGGGGACGGGCCGGGGGGCGCCCGGCAATCGTCGGGTTCCTAAACCATGGCATCACCCCATGCCTGCCGCTTCGGGGGACGATCACTGCCTCCGGAGAACTCGTGCTGCTATCGTACATCGTTGGCCTACTGACTGACCGGCCGAACTCGAAAACCTGTTGGGTCGAACGGAGAGGTGGTCGACGCCTAGGAGGCATTCTGCCTCACTGAAATCTCGTTCAACTTTGACATTTATTCTAATTGTTTTTCTTTCGGTAGAGGTTGACTTCATTTTAACACAATGTCTCTTGCAGATTTCTCAACTGATCCCGCTTATGCCCTGCTACCCGTGGTAAGTAAGAGACAAAAACAATGCAAATCGGGTAAATACCTGTGGTGAGTAAGTGATGTAAGCGCATCATTGGATGCAACACTTTATTGTTCACACACTCACTTAGTTGTTGATATCTAGTACTACTTTGTTGGAGTTTATAGATCATGCTGAGCATGATTTTAATGTATGAGAATAGAAGTGTTCTTATTTTTGGAGTACGGATTCCATGTCAGGCATGATAGTAGTTAGCGGGATATTGAAGTATGTTTGTTGCAGGTACATGTTTGACATTTTTTTGATATGAATGTTTTCGATGTATTGCAATGTTTGATGTGATTGTATTCATGCTTGCATGTAGTTACTTTCAATTTTATTATGACTTACATGTGAAATTGTATAATGAAAGCATGTTTCAAATGAATGTATCGTGTTATGAATAGTTTGCACATGAAAATATTAAGTTATCAATGCATGCATTATAATTCTTGTGATTGTATGACATTATATATTACATGATAAATTTGATATTTTCTTCATCATAACATTTTGATGATTCTCTTTTAACTGGTTAGGATACTATTCGTAAATGTAAATGTGATCCAAATGATATACCAAGTGGATGAGCAAACAATAAAGAAGAAGAAGAAGAATATGAAAGTCAAACAAGTGATGAAGAAGAATTCTCGAGCTAGTGAGCAAAATCTTGTAATACAAACCTCTATTTGAATGTATTCCAATGTTTTGAATGTATTACAATACTTTATGTGAATGATTTGAATTATTTGAATGTAGGAAAATGTGTGACAATGATTTGAATGTATTGCAATACTTGATGTGAATGATTTGAATGTATTGCAATACTTGATGTGAATGATTTGAATGATTTGAATGTATTGCAATGATTTGAATGATTTGCAGGTATTCCAATGTTTTGAATGATTTGAATGTATTATAATACTTGATTCGAATCATTTGAATGTATTGAAATGTATTGCAATGATTTGCAGGTATTCCAATGATTTGAATTATTTGAATGTATTGTAATACTTGATTTGAATTATTTGAATATATTAAAATGTATTGCAATGATTTGAATAATTTGCAGGTATTTCAATGATTTGAATGATTTGAATGTATTGCAATACTTGATTTGAATTATTTGAATGTATTGAAATACTTGATGTGAATGATTTGAAACAATTTGAATGCATTGCATGACATTTTTTATTTGTTAGAATATGGTTCGTGGAGCTTACAGTGGTCATTTATTCAGTAGTAGCAAGTCTCAACCTTCATCTTCACATATCATTTAACTAATTGGATGCTTGATTAGTTGAAATACGCATTCTGAGAATTTTTAACATATTTTTTTACAGATGATGTTTCTTCTGTACATGACCCACCTACACCAGTTGATCATACAAGTCAGGAGCCAACACAGGATACAAGGTCTTCTCAGTCCGGCACAAGAAGACTCATTCAAATAGTGTATATTGATAATTGACCATAAGTATTTTGTTTTCACTTATTGCATATCTTATAAATATTGTATATTGATATTTATTGTATACCAATTCATGTGCAGCACGAGGTTCGAGCCACAAGAAGTAGTACGCGATATTAGAAATTCACTGCTTCTACATCTACCAGGACCAATCGCTCAATGAAAAGAGTATCCAAAAGAGGTGATAGACAGATTGTGGTCCTCATTCACGGTATACAGTTGTTTGTCATAGTTAATGTGTTTTATATTTAATTATTTGTTATAGTCATGTCTACTAACTTTCTGAAAATATTTGTAGGCTTCGAATCGCTTCGCGACTACGATGGAGGAACATGATGCAAGAAAGGTGTGACAGAAGATGGATGTCAATCGATTTGCAGACATGCTGCACAATATGAAGACTGCAGCAAGAAAAACATTTGGCGGGATAGATGATCTACTGCAGTGGAAGGGCCATAGACCTCCTACTATCAGGTCAGATGTTTGGGATGCAATGTGTGACAAATGGATTGGGGATGCATTTTGAAACCGATCAGCGAAGGCTGCACAAAATTGAGCAAAAATGCTCGAAGGCCATCTACACATAGGTAGATCTAGGACTTTTGGGAGCCACCTGAAGAAAATGGTAACTCATCAATATATAAACAAATCAATTATATAAGTATTGTTGCAAACCTGTTAACTAAATCTTTTATTATTTCACTTCGCAGGAAACAGAAAAATGAGGCATTGTGCCATACAAGGATGTGTTTGTTCAAACATATAAACGTAAGACTACGAGAGAGTTCATATCGGAGAAGGCGAGAATGACAATGGTATGTATTTATTGTATTAATAATCATTGTAATATACAAGTTATCATAAATATTATAATTCTTATTAATTCATACTATAAATATTACTTTGTATGAGTCATATGAGTAACAGATGGTAGAGTGATATGGCGATGACTCTACTCAACATTCATCATTTGATCCTGAATCATGGGTGACTGCAGCACGTGAACCCAAAAAGGGTCGTGTGTTCGGGTTTGGGAGTAATATGAACACCTCACCAGTCATTGCTTCCTCTAGTCACGGCTCAGAGACTTCTCCTGTCAACATCAGCTCCAAGCATCTGACTGATTCTTGGGATAATGTATGCCAGATCGTTAAGAACACAATGCGTGACTACTTTCATGAAACAATTGCCGACGTTCTCAAGGATGAGTTTAACAGTTTTTTGCAGAACAGGGGAGCTTTGTTTGTACATGCGTCTCAGGTATGAAAGTTTCATGTGATGTATTGCATGTCATTAGATTTTATATAACTTTGATTGCCTTAACTTAGGTGCATTGCATATAATTTATTTCAGTATATTTTGTTTATCAATACTGACCTTTTATATAATATTTCGGTATAATATTTTTACTGCCTTAGAACATATATGAGCATGATAGAATCACATATACAGTTTTTTTACTGCCATTGAATACATATGAGCACGATAGAATCACATATATAATTTTTTTACTGCCTTAGAATATATATGAGCATGGTAGAATCACATATACAGTTTTTTTACTGCCTCAGAGCACATATGAGCATGGTAGATTCACATATACAGTTTTTTTGACTGCCTTAGAGCACATATGAGCATGATATAATCACATATACAGTTTTTTGCCTGTTTTAGAACACATATGAGCTTGATAGAATCAAATATATAGTTTTTTTACTGCTTTAGAGCACATATGAGTATGATAAAATCACATATACAGTTTTTTTGACTGCCTTAGAACACATATGAGCATGATATAATCACATATACAGTTTTTTGCCTGCCTTAGAACATATATGAGCATGATAGAATCACATATACAGTTTTTTGACTGCCTTAGAGCATATATGAGCATGATAGAATCACATATACAGTTTTTTTGACAGCCTTAGAGCACATATGAGCATGATATAATCACATATACAGTTTTTTGCCTACCTTAGAACACATATGAGTATGATAGAATCACATATAATGTTTTTTACTGTCTTAGAGCATATATGAGCATGATAGAATCACATATAAAGTTTTTTTGACTGCCTTAAAACACATATGAGCATGATATAATCACATATACAGTTTTTTGTCTGCCTTAGAACATATAAGAGCATGATAGAATCACATATACAATTTTTTGACTGCCTTAGGGCACATATGAGCATGGTAGAATCACATATACAGTTTTTTTGACTGCCTTAGAAGACATATGAGCATGATATAATCACATATACAGTTTTTTGCTTGCCTTAGAACACATATGAGCATGATAGAATCACATATAAAGTTTTTTGCCTGCCTTAGAACACATATGAGCATGATAGAATCGCATATAAAGTTTTTTTACTGCCTTAGAACACATATGAGCATGGTAGAATCACATATATAGTTTTTTTACTGCCTTAGAGCACATATGAGCATGGTAGAATCACATATAAAGTTTTTTTACTGCCTTTAGAACACATATGAGCATAATTGAATCATATATAAAGTTTTTTAACTGCCTTAAAACACATATGAGCATGATATAATCACATATACAGTTTTTTGACTGCCTTAGAACACATATGAGCATGATAGAATCATATATACAGTTTTTTTACTGCCTTGGAGCACATATATATGATTATGATAGAATCACAAAAACAAATTTTTTACTCTCTTTAGAACACATTTGAGCATGATAGAATTACATATAAAGTTTTTTTACTGCCTTAGAACACATATGAGCATGGTAGAATCACATATACATTTTTTTGACTGCCTTAGAGCATATATGAGCATGATTGAATCACATATAAGTTTTTTTTACTGCCTTAAGAACACATATGAGTATGATAGAATCACATATACAGTTTTTTTACTGCCTTTGAACACATATAAGCATGATAGAATCACATATACAGTTTTTTTACTGCCTTAGAACACATATGAGCATGATAGAATCACATATAGAGTATGATTTTTTAAGTATATTTTGTTTATCAATACTGACCTTTCTTTTCTCGTGTAGGTTGTTGGCGATAATCAGCGTAGTGGAGCTGAAGGGACAGATCAAGACAATAAACAAGAGGATGCACAAAATCTTGGTGATGATTAGATTCATATGTTGAATTTGTTCTACCTTCTTTTTGTTTCCAAAATATAAATGTTGAATTGTAAATAATTAGAACTTGTGAATTTTATAGTGGATCGATTAATTGTTTTAGTTTCCTTTTATATGTATTTTGATGTGTACTTTGTTTTTTATTCACAGGAAATATAAATTATATCACGAGAAAATTTTTTATATTTAATTTTCAAATTTTTTTATTTTTTTCTTGTTTGAGATGGATATATCCGTCGCTAATTACTATTAGCATTGAATGTAGCGACGACTATAAATCTGTCACAACACCAAAATCGCCGTATAGTAACGACGACCTTGCGACGGATGTTGGCATTCGTTATTTCGTCACAACTTAGCGACGAAACTGGCGACAGATACATTCTGTCGCTACTTAGCGATGGAATGGGCGACAGATATATTCTGTCGCTAATTAGCGTCAAAAATCATGATGAAAGTTATCTGTCTCTAATCCAATGCTAATCTGTCGCTAAGCTGTTTAGCGACAGATTAACGCCGGATTAGCAACGGATTTAGGTCGTCGCTAATCCACAGGTTTCTTGTAGTGTCAGATCCACTTCTTGGTATTGCATTATGATCGACCTGAGTGTGATATCTTAGAAATCAAAGAAACAATCAATTGTCTCCTGATTATCTGCAGAAGTTGAGTACCGTTTTATGACCTTAGCAACTTGTGAACTCACTTGGGTCAAATATTTGTTGACAAATTTTGGGATCCCTTATCCTTAGCCAATGACTATTTTGTGACAATCAAGCAGCACTACATATTGTTGCTAATTCTGTTTACCGTGAGCGCACCAAATATATCGAAATCTATTGTCATTTTATTCGAGAGAAAATTTAAAATGGATTAATCCGTACTCAATTCATCTCCACCCATTCACCGTGCGTAGACATTTTCACAAAGGCCTTGAACAGTGAGCAACTCTCTATTCTGAAGACCAAGTTGGGGATGCTCGATCCACATGCTCCAACTTGAGGGGGGTGTATTAGATGTTGCAAAAATGTGTTATAAAAATCCCATTAACCATGGCTTATCCCTATCATTATTTGTTGTTAACGATTTCCTACATTTTATTTGTTGTTAGCTTATCCCCATCGTTATTTGTTGTTAATGATTACCTAGATTTTAGGGAGTAGATCGACCAAGATAAGTCGTTAGATGATGTTAACGACATGCTGATTTGTTACCTGCATTTTAAGAAAAAAGGTCAACCAAGATAAATCGACATTTGTATTTATGTACTTTACCTTTTATAAAGAATAAGTAATTTTGATCGTAAATAAAATTTTGAACCTTTTTCTTCACAGGCAGTCAAGGTTTGATTCTCATGGGTGTTGCCCCTCTGTGCAAGCCAATACGTACCATTGCCCTCAAGGTCAGGGGTCCTAGCCTCGGAGTTTTATGCTGCCGACTCGGCTGAGCGAGCGTGACTGGTGCTGTTTCTTCGCGTTATAAATTCAAAAAAAAAAAAAAAGTATGAGGTTGCCATGGTCGCGCCCTCTTTCTGTACACACGCATGTGATGAATAAATGGCTTGTTGGTGAGTGCAACTCAATGCATCTAATATCTCGTGCTACCAACTTTGCCGGCCCATTCACTCTTAGGTGTCTACATCATGCGGGGTTTTGATCTTCCCGTATTCGGAGTGGAACAGACCTAGTTTTGACTCAGAATTAGGTTAGCCATCATTCGGTTACTGTTTCGAATTGAGAGTAAGAGAGAGAGTCGTGTAAGGGGAAGGGAGGGTAAACTCTATTTTCATTCATTCAATACTGAAAGAGAAAAGAACCTACCAGGGTTCCCATTCTCCCTTAACTTGCCAAGAGAAAAAGTAAAGCAATAGGGGCTACTCATTGCAAATATGGAAATGCCGTCCACCTTTAGTAATAAATAATTAAAGCTACATACAACCGAGGTGGTATCCCGTGTGATAAGTTGTGTCCTGTGTAAAGCTGAAGGCCCAGGATTGAATCCCTCTGTCACATGGGGCAGTTGTTGTTCTGGTAGGGGTCCCCTAACCCCAGTTGCCTTTCAAAAAAAACTTCAAAGCTTCTTTGTGTATTTATTATACTCTAAAGTTCTCTCTCTGAATTCATTACCTTCTTGTCATTCCTCTGTGAATTGCTTGCAATTGGAATTGTGGTCCCGCAAAGTGTAGCGTGTTAAACTTGAGTCGTCATGCTCAGAGTGAAATTTTTTAGATGGTTTATTTGTTTTTTACATCATTATCGTGAAACGGATATCTCTGGTCTAAAGGAAACATATCGAGATCGATTTCGGCAGCTTTGATTTAGTTATTAATGATACAAGTGTCTATCTTGATGAAGTCGATTGTTAAATGCTTATCCGGTATCCAGTATCTAACCATTAGGCAGAATTGTTTTATTCAGATCACACGGTTATTCTTAAGTGTAGTTCATTTGCACCAACTTACCACTCTACTAGTTTTGATCATGGTAACAATATAGGTTATTTATAGCTGATATATAACCATGTATCACCATTTGCTTCAAAACCTATAAATTTCTCAAAAAAAAAAAAAACCAAAAAACGATAGGTATGATGATACGCTTTGAACAAAAACCACGATATTTTCTTTTTTTTTTCAGATTTTGTCTTCTAAAATGATGTGGATTTAGGAAGAAACCGATTTTCAAGGTCTTCAGTTTGGGAAGTTCATGATTCCTCCATTTCTTGATATTTTGTCACCCTTTTCTATAGAAAGCTATTTTTTTATTCTTCATATGTTCTTTCTTTTGGTTGTTTTTTCCTTTCATTTTGTGGGTTTGCCGTAGTTGGCTTCTTAATTCTGTGCAAATCTTTGCGGGTTGCAATCTATTTACCTTTTTTTTATAATATAATTCCTTTTTGTTTAAGTTATGTTTCCTTTAATTCCAGGTATAATCAAAGTTTTCCTTTGTGAATCCAATATTTCGGTGGTTTTGTTTTTCATTTCTGTTTCACTTGAATATTTGCTGTATGAAAAATAACTTTTAGAAGACATAATTTTGCAGTTTTTTGTCTTGATCTAAGTGCTGTTGTTTACATTTTTTTCTTAAGATTAACTGATGGTTGCAGTTAATGAAATTGATTCCGTGCCTCAAATTTATTGATTTTGTGTATATTTGGTAGTAACTAGGTTCTCGATAAATTCATGATATATATGCTATATATAGCTGAGTAGCAAAATATAATTAAGTTGCGGACATGGTCTTGATCACCTAAATATCTCGAGTTCAAAATCATGCAACCTTGTGCTTCTTTAAATATAAAAGTAACTTTTTTATATATTAAAATGAACCTTTATCCCTCTATCCTGAGTTTCAGTCCTTGCATGAGCGCCCCCTTCACACGATGAAGCAGGAGGCTTCCTAGGGTTTTAGGAGAGTGCCCGTAGGGTTTTATGCCACTGAGATGTTGATCCTAGGGTCTTATAAGGAGGGTGCTCATAGGGTTTTATCCCTCTTGTTTCCGCGCTTCACCCAGCCCACTTATGAAGGTTGTCCAGTGAGGCGGCGGAGCAGCCATCCGGCGGGGAAGCAGTGGTGGAGGTGGAGGAAGGGGCGGTGGTGGAAGGGAAAAGGTGAAAAATGGGAAGAAGAAAGAGGGTTTACACAGGAACCGTCGATCTGGAGATAGGACGGTTCTTGTTGGTTCACAATAATATACGTATTTTTACATATTTTAGTTTCTCTTATATATATATATATATATATATGCCCTTTGCACCATTTACAGGAGTTAACCACCATACGGAATCTATCTTGTTTGGGTGGAACTTTAATTCATGATCAAACTGAGAAGTCTTTCGTTTGGTTGTTTATTAAAGCAATGAATAGATGTCATCCAGTTTCAATAATTACATACCAAGATCAAGCAATAACAAATGAGGTTTTATAAAATACATGTCATCTATTTTGTATTTGGCATACAAGAAAGAAAATTAAAGACAAATTATCTGAAGGTTATAAAAGGCAAGGATTCAAAGATGAGTTTTTAAGAATTGATGAATTTGAGAAATCATGAGAATCACTGGTTGATAAGTTTGCATTAAGAGATAAAACAAGGGATGGTAGATGCTACTAATGCAAACAAAATGTTGTCATAGAATGTCAACAAAATGTTGGCCATGAATATGCAGACAAAAACACCAACACCATTTGTGTAACCGAAAACTAAAAGATTGTGTTGGATCCACCATATTATGTGACAAAAGAAAGACCTTCTAAATGTGTGAGGATTCAATCAAGTTTAGAGAAGGCATAAAAGGCATTAAAAAATGCAAGCATTGCAAAAGGGCTGGCCATGACAAACGCAATTGCAATGACTTGAAAAAAGGTACCAAAAATCATATAGTTAAAACCTCTAACCTTTTATAAAATAAAATATACTAATATATCGTATGAAAAAATCTTTATGTTTCCATACAGGTAAGCAATGAAATGAAGACCCATGGAAGAAAATGTTTTGCACTACTATATGGTGTAATCTTTTCTAATTGTTGGTAAATATTCTTTATGAACCTATTGAAAATGAAAATTGAGTTAGGTTTTAGTTTTCATGCATGATTGCTAATAGTGAAAATATAATTTTTATTTTTTTGTTTTATGTTGAGGCCATCCAAATTGGAGAAGAAGGGCTCTTCAAATTCTACTTGCATGATATATCTTTAGTTCTAATTGGACTTGCAATAGCTATATATGATGTTATTTCAAATTTTCTAGCTTGTTAATATTTTGTTATGATGGACACTTATGAAGTGCAAAAAACTTTAGCCCTTAAAAGTTTTTTATAAACTTTCAGCAATATTACATACATCCATTAATGGTTTGGACAGTATAGAACTTGTTGGACCCCAAAGAGCAACCCATATAGATGATGTGATGGCTTGAATGATGCTTACCACCCAAGGTGCAGGGTGAAATTGTGGCTTCAGTCCTGAGTCGGTTCTTTGTCATTAAAAAACTAATTAGGCCAGTCGGTATCTGACATTGGATCCATGAGTGGATCTGATTTTGGACTGGATTTCATTCTGGCCTCACAATAAGTCATGAATTTGGTAAAGATATTTACACCCACTATCCTTAATTGGTTAAATATCTTCCAATGTCCAACCCCCCACTTGGCAAGTGGTAAGGTGACAACTATAAGCATAACAAAGATGCAATGTGTCATTCTTGCTACCATAGGGTGATAGTAGGCCCATCACCCTCGAGCCTTGATCCATCTACATGGGCTACTCAGTTCATTGCTAAGTTGCTTTTGATTTGAATTTTGAAAGTGACAGAAATATGACGTCTATTTTATGTCAATAATCTTATATGCAATGCTTCTCTCAATCCCAATTCCACATTACTATATATATAGTAATGAACATGTCCCAGACAAGATGACCATCATCATGGTTTTGCAAAGAGGAATATAAGAATTTTGAATGATGGAGAACAACTACATGGACCTGGGTCGGATTGAGAAGTTTACAATCAGCCATTGGATCTGCTCTCAATCCTGAATTTTACATCAAAAATGGTTTACAAGTAGTGATTTAACCGGGTCTGTTTCTTGATATCTGAACCTGGTCCTGGATATGCCTCTGCCTAAGCTACATGGGTGAACTTGGACCCAGATGGGGTCCCAAGACTTTGTCGATCCAATTCATTGAGAGTCCTACTAGGACATTGAGGCCAGGCAAATAACTGGACTTCGGGTCAGGTCAAGGAGTAGGCTAAAGGAAAAAGGATCCGAGAAGATAGACAACTATTCCTTCTTAGTTACCAACCAGAGATGATCAAACTTGACCAAATCAGGAGATGGATGATCTTAATTGGGATTATAATTCTGGATACCATGGTAGTCCAAAATTTCATCAGTCTGTGGTTGAAGGCGATCCAGTTCCGAGACTAATTTAAACTACTTCTAGGCTTCGGGTACAAAGCTAAATTAGTTTTGGATCAGGTTCACTTTCAGATCCAGTTATGAAGTTGTATGTTGGGGCTCATACATGTTACTGATCCAGTGAATCTTCTGTGTGGAGTTAATATGGGTCCTGCCCTGATCAATGCAGGTCCGAATTTGGTTGGTTACTTTGAGGTCCCAATTACATGAACCTGGTTATCTAGTCTGCAGTCTAGAATGGTTTGGGGTTCCTGGTTGGATAAGTCAAGCCTTGGACCCGTCTGGCTTGGATTTAAAACATTGCATAACACATGCAAACGTGAGGGTGGTGTGTGTTTTCCCCGAAACACAAATTCGCGTGTTCCTGTGTGTACGGAGGAATATCTTGGGACCCACGATAATTCATATGCCAATGTTGCCCATGATGACTTTATAATAAAATAACATATAAAAAAGGTAGATATGCTTTTGACGGAAATGTCCTCCGATAAGATAGATATGCGTTGGATGAAAATCTCCTCCCGCTCCCCGTAAATAGATTTGCATGTTTCGTCTTTTGTTTTTAGTTTGTGTTACAACACATGGCAGCCTTCTCGTTCTTGCTTGATGAGTAGTGGAGCCTGATTCAAAGTTTTTGCCCTTGCTCTTTTTTTTAGAGCTTATGTTTGAGACTCAGTTTCTTATGGATCAGACCCAACTTTTTTAGGTTTAGGGTTGTCGTTCTTGCCTTGTATAAATTCTTTCTTTTCTTTCTCTCTTGTAAATGTTGAAAAGAGCAATAAGATTTATCTTTGGGCGATCATGGCTTTTTTTATTTTCTCTGTTGAAAAAAGCGATTTACAGTAAAAATCAAATCAGAGAGTAGCGATTTACAGTAGAAATAAAATCAAAAGGTAGCGATTTATAATAAAAATCAGATAAGAGAGTAGAGATTTACAGTAGAAATCAAATCAAAGAGTAGCGATTTACAGTAGAAATCAAATCAGAGAGTAGTGATTTACAGTAGAAATCAAATCAGAGAATAGTGATTTACAGTAAAAATTTGATTTGTACTGTAAATCACTATTCTCTTATTTGATTTCTACTATAAATCGCTACTCTTTGATCTGATTTCTACTGTAAATCGTTACTCTCTGATTTGATTTCTATTGTAAATCGCTACTTTCTGATTTGATTTCTATTATAAATTGTTACTCTCATATTTGATTTCTATTGTAAATCGCTACTCTCTGATTTGATTTCTATTGTAAATCGTTACTCTTTAATCTGATTTTTACTGTAAATCGCTACTCTTTGATTTAATTTCTACTGTAAATCGCTACTCTCTTATCTGATTTTTATTGTAAATTGCTACTCTCTTATCTGATTTTTATTATGAATCACTACTCTCTAATTTGATTTCTACTTTAAATTGCTACTCTTTGAACTGATTTTTACTGTAAATCGCTACTCTATGATTTGATTTCTACTGTAAATCGCTACTCTCTTATCTGATTTCTACTATAAATCGCTACTCTCTTATCTGATTTCTATTGCAAATCGCTACTTTCTTATTTGATTTTTACTTTAAACCACTACTCTCTTATCTGATTTTTATTGTAAAACGCTACTTTCTGATTTGATTTCTATTGTAAATTGTTACTCTCATATTTGATTTCTATTATAGATTGCTACTTTACTTAGTTTGACATTGTCATCATTATTTCTGTTATAAATCATTATTCTTTGTCTACTCAGTTCGACGTTTGCACCCTCGTATCATGATGAACAATAGACAGAATACTGATTTTTCTAGTAGTTCAACTATTTCTCACGAACAGACGACGACAAAGGGTGCTTCAACGATAATAGACGACGTCGACGGCAAATGGTGCTCTGGCGGTAGCATACGGTGACAAATGGTGCTCCGACGATAGCAAACGACAATAAAGGGTGCTCTGATGACAGCAGACGACGGCAAAGGGTGTGTCATCAATCGAAGCTCCTGTTACAGCAGATGGTGCATCGCCAAAGGGTGATCCAGAACGTTTAGGGCGACATATTGCGAGGAGCTCCTATTAAAGCACAGGAGTTTACTCCTTAGGGTGAAAATGATGATGATTTTAACCCTTCCTGACGAAAGGGCATTTTTGTTCTTTACTTGAAACATTATTTTATGGCGCTAATGGCGGGAAAGGGTACTTAAGTCTTTGCAAATGCACCGGACTATGATGCTAAGTGATGTTGACACACACAAGAAAATGAGCCCCACGTGCTTACATACGTGGCGCTCATTCAGAGCCGAGAACACGCACCTGCGTGTTTCGGGGGAGAACATATAACCTGCTTCGCATGCAAAACAGATTGTACACATCTAGTAGTGATTCAGGGTCTAGTATTGGTTCTGGTCCAAAGTTGTATATGACCAATAACATATGCAAAGTACATTTGAAACATACAACTACGTGGATGATGGCATGTGAGCACATGCCATCATGCATGTCCTTGTCCAATACCCCGCCGTACTAATTATGAAAGGGAGGAGTGCCATTGAAGGTTGCATGGGAAAGGATGAGAAAGAGAGAATTTTTAAGGTTGGGTACGTGCTAAATTAGTTTTTCAGGTTTCTTCATTTTATTTTTAAATTTTGACCATACAGATGTGATCTATATACTTGATTTTTACAGGGATCAGCTCTTGAAGTGTTCTATTCTCATGCAAGGGTGGGCTTTTATAACGTTCAAAGAATCAACGGTCCAAAAAACACATGATCCAAGTGTGGGTTCCTCATAAATTTCCCATGCCCAACATATTTATGGGGGTCCTAACTGCATGTAAGCATCTCTCTCTCTCTCTCTCTCTCTCTCTCTCTCTCTCTCTCTCTCTCTCTCTCTCTCTCTCTCTCTCTATATATATATATATATATATATATATATATATATATATATATAGAGAGAGAGAGAGAGAGAGAGAAATGCTTTGCCTGTCCTGATTAGGCCCCCACTGGCTTGACCGGCGAGCCGTGAGCTAGGGTTTTCTCAGGCTAGCACAAACCGGGCTTTTGGCTCTGTCCGTCAAGAGCTTTGACCGGTCAGCCCGATCAATTAGAAGGCGAGGCAGGCCCTTTGCCCACCCGTAATTATGGTCATAT
This sequence comes from Nuphar pumila, assembly GCF_984573655.1. Lineage (NCBI taxonomy): Eukaryota > Viridiplantae > Streptophyta > Magnoliopsida > Nymphaeales > Nymphaeaceae > Nuphar > Nuphar pumila. The sequence continues at coordinate 128,711,067 of NC_143255.1, read as the reverse complement.
ATATATTGACAAATGTTCTTTTTCTGGATAGAAACAACTTTTAAAAATGTCGTAATCGTTTGCATTATTGCAAAAGTGGACACCTGGAGTTTTCCACGGACGAAAGCCATTGTTGACAATCACTTTCTAACTAGTCATATACCTATATTCCCGTCATTCAATTTGATTACGTCTCCAATATTTCCATTATCTAATCTTGCATAATAAATCACAGTTATAGAGTTCGATATGTTTATACCTACCATACATAATTTTTTTTGAAAGGCAAGCTGGTGTTAGGCAGACCCCAGGAAAGATCAGGTGCAATATTTGTGTATTAAGCACCTGATCACCTTCATCTTGGGGACAGGCCTGTTAGCTGTGGGGTCCAAGGAAGCTGATCAGGTCCTTTTAGTTTTGAACCTGCGATGTCCTAACACAAGGTGATGTGCTCCAACCAGACAAGCGAAGAAGCAAATCAGGTCATGCTGAAGATGAGCGTTTTTGCTCATGCTGACATCGTGGCCATCCGATTTGCATTTTAAAAAGCTCAAAAAGTTAACAAAACCACGTGGCATTCATCCAAAATGCAAACAGACGGCCACGATGTCTGCATGAGCGAAAACACTCATGTTCAGCATGACCTGATCTGCTTCCGACAAGCAAACCCTCCCCCCCCCCCCGAGATATGCACAAAATTTGTGCCATGTGATTGCACCTAATTCGGACTCCACCAACGGGTAGCAAAGATGAGGTACCATATGATTGCACAATTAGTTGTGCATTAAGCACCAATCACCCTCCATCTTGGGGACAGGGCCTGTCAGGTGTGGGACCCAAGACCTGTTGGAGGGTGATGAGGTGCTTAATGCAAAAATTTGTGTACAATCATATTGCACCTGATCCATGTGGTTGGTAGGAGTTGTCGATGCATATTTCCCTGTGGTGGGACGTTGCAGTTTCAAAACCCCGGTAGTACGTACTTGTGAGATACGCTCATGAATATATTTTTGTGTCAGATTCCTTAAATTGATAAATAGCTTGGATAAAACCAGTTTTGGGTTATCCAAAATGGAACGGGATGATCCATATGGTTCAAATGTAGAGGATGGTTGGACCCAGCAAAGCGTTACTGATCCAGCTGGAGGTAAAAGGTCATGCCCAGATCACTTTGCATCAGTTGCAGGTGACCCGAGTCTGCCCCTGTGGGTCAGATTTGGGTTTGATTTAAACAATACACAATGCATTGAAACACTCACATGATAAAATTTGTACATTCATATTTCTGCAAACAGCTCGGACTGCAAATAAGAAGCTAGGACAGCTCTTCTTCCTCAGCATGAAAATTTGACAAGTTTACCGCCAGCCTATCGGGCTTTTGAAGGTTTTTTCATGTTTTCCGTAAATTTAACTGTCCAGATGTGCTCTACTTGCTTGAGTTTAATCATACGATTTCGACACTCAGGTAGATTTTTATAAGGTTTAAAAATCGATGGGGATTTTCATAAATATTGAAAGCATAAAAAATCATGTTTTTTATTGAAAAAGCATGATCCAAGTATTGTTGCCTAGCAAATCGACTATGTTGAATACAACGGCAAGCTTAGATATGTGAAAAACAACCTGAAAACACCCATATGCTCACGGTAGGCTAAAACAGTGGTAGCTAGCTACTACTTTTCATATATATATAGTGAGAGAGAGAGAGAGAAAAAAAGAGAGAGACCGGCTAGGGTTAGGGTTGAGCTTTGATATCTGTCAATTCACTTCAATAGGGGGTATACACGTTATTTTAGTGTGAATGGTCGCTGCATTTATTTCATGTAGGCTGGTCCAAAAGAGTCCCACTCACTAATTTCTGGACATAAAGGCCTCATGCTGAGTGTGGTCCACGGGACACTTTCAGAGTCCAACTGGCCCAAAATGCAGGGTGTAGACGAATACAGATCCCATCATTTGAAATAGTATGGATTCCATCGTACATTCAATCCTAGCCGTCCAATCAACGGCTAGATTGAATGTATGATGGAACCCATCCTACTTAAAATGATGGGATCCATGTTCGGCGTAGACTGTAGAATTAAATGAAATAACTGATTGGCGGTAATATCTTGGCTTTCGGACAATGATTTGCTTACGTTAGTGCTGATACACTGAACATGTGAACAGTCGGGCTCACTGCATTTTCTTAGTTTCAGAAAGAGAAATGGAGTGCGTATCGACTGATGTCGTTCATCAATGCGATGAACTGCATCCCAAGTACCACACATTGAACTATTGTTTCTGCCATTCATTTTGAAAACCTTAGATGCCATTCATCTAGAGCATCAACGGCTCTTAAATAAAATAAAAAAATATGTGGGACCAATCTAGCTAAGAAGGCACATAGTCCATCCATGGTATTTGATATGTCGTTCATCGCATGAATGAATGGCATCAGATCAAGCTCTGACAGATTACCGTCAAAGCTTACTCTGGCCCGATATGTGTCCACCTTTAGCCTGTATCACCGAGCAGAGATCCAGAGAGCGGTTAAGGGACATGGCTATTTGACACAGCCAATCACATTAGAACATGCATTTCATGTGGGGCCTGCATTATGTAGTTGTGTGCCCCATGCAATGTTGTCATAGAATTGGCCAGTGTTATGTAGCCATGGCTCATTTGATCGCAACTTCCTCGCACCAGGTATGGAACCCATTCTATGGGCATAGACTCATACCCTAAAATACAAATAGAAAATAAACACTCACTCTAAATGTTGGAGAGAGACAGAGAGAGAAATTCTCTTTGCGACGTTATACTCATCCTCATCGCCATACCTCATTAATTTGAGGTCTCATTGACGCGTGCTGTTTCCATCAGATTTGACCTCATAGATGGATTCAACATTAGGGATCAGCTCTTTGATTGCATTTTTTACATCAATAAATTTGAACATTTTTATTGGCATTGATTTTTGGGTTGCCAAAAAATCTTACAACAAGTCAGATTTTGGCTATTCAAATGCCAATATTCATTAAATACGTCTTGTAGATCACATCATGTATCGGTGATATATATCCCAATATGGGTATGACTACTATGACAATAGGAATGACATAGGGGATAACCGTAACCAAATCAATTCCCTTTATTCCCACTGTGAAAGCACGCCGTGGAGAACCAATCCGGTTCCATGCATGGGAGAGCAGATCAGGTGACCTGATTTGACATCTTCACCGTCCATTGCTTCATCTCACGAGGACCCCATGGTTATTTTGCAATTTGTAGACGGTGAAGATGCCAAATCTCACTTTCCTAGAAGTGATTTGTCAGATCACCTGATCTGCTGGTTCCATGGACCTTGAGAATAGTCCATGGACCTATGGCAGTTTGGGGTTCAGGTTTTTGGGCTGATGACCAGAATGTCTTGTGACTTTGAAAATCTAGCTCCACCACAGGTAAGTTGCCACTTGTAAACTGTGCGAGAAACGTTGGCTTGATTCTTATTGGATTCTATTGTTTCAGGTTGTATCACTACTCTCTAGTCTCTATGTATATTCACAGAATCATCATCAGGGTCAGGAACAGAGATCAACGTACTTCCCCACCTTACCAATTCCCTTGTTTCCAGAGCCCTCATGTAGAAGAAATTTCCAAAAACTTCCTTGCGTCACAAGGCATGGCTTCCCCTTGCCTACCAAGTAGCTATATGAAAAATGGCCTGGTGGTGTGTGTTCTCCCCGAAACACAAATTCGCGTGTTCCGGTGTGTATAGAGGAATATCTTGGGACCCGCAATAATTCATATGCCAATGTTGCCCACGATGACTTATAATAAAATACATATAAAAAAGGTAGATATGCTTTTGACAGAAATTCTTTTTTTCTTTCTCTTTTGTAACTATTGAAAAGAGCAATAAGATTTTTCACTGAGCGATCGTGGTTTTTTTTATTCTATCTTTTTGAAAAAAATGATTTACAGTAGAAATCAAATTAGAAAGTAGCGATTTACAGTAAAAATCAAATCAGAGAGTAGCGATTTACAATAAAAATTAAATATAAGAGTAGCGATTTACAATAAAAATCAGATAAGAGAGTAGCGATTTATAGTAGAAATCAGATCAGAGAGTAGCGATTTACAATAAAAATCAAATCAGAGAGTAGTGATTTACAGTACAAATCAGATCAAAGAGTAACAATTTACAGTAGAAATTAAATCAGAGAGTAGCGATTTACAGTACAAATAAATCAGAGAGTAGCGATTTACAGTACAAATCAGATTTGTACTGTAAATCGCTACTGTCTGATTTAATTTCTACTGTAAATTGTTACTCTTTGATCTAATTTCTACTGTAAATCGCTACTTTCTTATTTGATTTTTATTGTAAATCGCTACTCTCTGATCTGATTTCTACTGTAAATCGTTACTCTCTTATCTGATTTTTATTGTAAATCGTTACTCTCTGATTTAATTTCTACTGAAAATCGTTACTCTCTTATTTGATTTCTATTGTAAATCGTTACTCTCTTATCTGATTTCTATTGTAAATCGCTACTCTTTGATCTAATTTTTATTGTAAATTGCTACTTTCTTATCTGATTTCTACTGTAAATCGCTACTCTCCGATCTGATTTCTACTGTAAATCGCTACTCTTCGATCTGATTTCTACTATAAATTGTTACTCTCTTATCTGATTTTTATTGTAAATTGTTACTCTCTGATTTGATTTCTATTGTAAATCGTTACTCTCTGATTTGATTTTTATTGTAAATCGCTACTCTCTGATCTGATTTTTACTGTAAATTGTTACTCTTTGATTTGATTTTTACTGTAAATTGCTACTCTTTGATTTGATTTCTATTGTAATTGCTACTCTTTTATCTGATTTCTACTCAAATCGTTACTCTCTTATCTGATTTCTATTGTAAATCGTTACTCTCTTATTTGATTTCTACTTTAAATCATTACTCTTTTATCTGATTTTTACTGTAAATCGTTACTCTCTTATTTGATTTTTACTATAAATCGTTACTCTCTTATCTTATTTTTATTATAAATCGTTACTCACGTCCCATATTTCCATAGGTCCACCCCCAGTGTAGTTTGCCTTCTCCTCAGGAGTCCACATTGAGCACATCATTTCAGGAGAAGATGTTAGAGGTCTTTTCTGATATCAAGGTCACACTTTGTTCTCACATGCAGTCAATAGCCAAGCTAGAGACTCAAATGGGACAGTTGGTTGAGGCCTTCAGCAGGCAAAGCGAGAGAAACCTATCTAGTCAGCATGTTATTGTCTCAAAGGGAGAGAATCCAATGCCATTTGACCTGCACCTTACTTATTCACACCATGCGTAGGTCAAATCTGTTACATCCCTTCGGAGTGGGATGGCGTATCACCCCATTCAGGAATCAACTCAGGAGCTTAATGTCATACCCAATGACGAGTTGATCTCCTTCATTAGGCCCTAGGGGAAGAGGCAAGGCCCGCAGCTTGTATCGTCATCATCTATTTTTCGAGCCCCAATCTCCCAGGCATTTGGACCATCGATTGCTTTTAGCAAGCAAGAGGTGCAGATGCAAAAGATGCTTGACCTAGTCAAGCAGGATCATGACCACCACTTGTTTAAGGTTGCATATATCGATAGTCGATCGATCCTAGACTCTTCCTTTGAGAGTAGTTTCCCAGAGGAGACTAACCTTTGTCATTCCTATAGCGAGAGTCATGATATCACTTTTAGGGGTAGAGTGGGTGGGAACACAGTGTCACAGATGACACTCTTTTTCTCAGGGAGCCTGATTGAGCTTGACTTCATGTCCATTGATCTCATGGACACTGAAGGGTTTTTCTAGGGATCCATCTGGTTGAGGATGTGAAATGTAGCGCTTTATGGGAGGCAACCCATATGTTGTATAGTCTTAGATCTACCCTTAGGATGTGTAGATTTTCTTAGTTCTTTATTCATGAGTTTTTATGTCATGTCATGTATACATTGCATTCATTGCATTCATAGACGTGCATTCATATTTCATGTCAAGTTGTTTTCTACTTTTTTTCCTCATTTATTGCATCTCATGTGCATTCACATAGTTTCATATAAGCATGGAGGAGTGCCACTAGGACAGTGTCATTCAAGCATGAGGGGAGGGTATAGTTTGCACACCCTGATATTTTTGTTTACGTTCTTGCACATGTTTACATATCTTTCATGAAAAGCAGGTTTTTAAATAAAGAGTTTGAACTTATATGAATGTTATTTCAAATCTAATGTTTTTAGAGGAATTTTAAGCCCCACGAAAAAAAAAATTGACATGGATCTAAAAATTATGGTTGTTTATGTGGATTTCGAAGAAATGATGATCGATACATGTTAGAGTTTATTTTGAATCATAAATATGAATATGTATAGTTTTATTTTTGAAAAACTAAGCAAACGAACAAAAATGCAAAAATGAACTCAAAAGTAAAAGAGCATGTGTTAGGTTGTTTGGATAATTTCACAATCCTTAGTATATGGGATTTAGACGCAAGTTGAAGCGTTTGAATTTCATTTCGAAAAGGAGAGTGGAAAACTTCATGATCCTCAGTAGCTGAGAACAGACACAAGTTGAAGTGTTTGAGTCTCATGTCGAAAAGGTAAATGAAGGAAGTCACTTTTATATTTTAGTTGATACCTTTTAGTATACATTAAAAAAGTATAAAAGATATTGGCATTGCACAAGGCATAAAATCATACCATACGTGAGCCATAAAATAAAATAAGTATGTAAAAAGAAAAAGCGTGAAAAAATTGAAAATCAAGAAAAGAAAAAGTGCTTAAAAAAAGTTCAGTGCTTAGAAGTGTGATTAAGAAAACCTGTGCAGAAAACATGTAAGTGGGGATAAATAAATAATAAATTGTTTTTATTTGATTTTTCAAGAATAAAACATAAATAATTGTGATATTTAGAAAAGTGAAAGAAATTCTTTTTCTGTGGTGGTATATAAAAGACTCTAATCATATTGTGATTTTGCAAATAACAGGAAATATTTGTAAAAACAAAGTCTTTAATTACCTACTACTTATGAGGACGTGTGATATTATGCATACATGATAGAGATGTTTGTGGGTAGCATCACTGCAAACCCTCACGAGACCTTACTCATCCACTGGGGTAACCGAGGGGTTAAAAGGGCTTGTTGCATGAGCTAAATGCAATAGTGATTCCTACGAAAGTGAGTTAGTAATAGTTTGTATTTCTTGCATTTTTTTAGTTTGCTCAAGGACTAACAAAAGATAACCATGGGAGTGTTTGATCATGCATACATTTTAGGGTTTAATTTATATTAAACTATGCATGATTTCATAGAAAAATGTATTAAAAACCCAAGTTTGTGTTAGTTTCGAGAAAATGTGCAAAAAGGATAAAAAATGGAAAATGCTTGAAAAATTAATTTGATTTTGATTTTTAGTTCAAAGTCTATTAATTGTAATTAATTTAGTAGGTAAGTTCTAAAAATAAAGTTAATAAAAGTAGTTTAGGTTAAATAGAAAAAGAATTTTTGAACTCTTAGAAAAATCTTGTAGTTGAGCCCCTTATTGGAATTTCAAAGAAATACTTGGAGCATTTTTTAAAAATAATAACAAACCCTCTCTGCTTTTTAAATCCCACGTAGCCAAGGAGTGAGGGGTCTTTCCCTTCTCAATCGATGCCTCTTTCCCTTCTTCCTTCCCTTCTTCCCCTCTTCTTCTCCTTCTTCTCTCTTCTTCACCTTCTCTTTTCTTTTCTCCATGGTGAGGATGTTCATCCGACGGCAGCGCAAAGGGAAGGCCACCTCTCCTCTCAACCCAAACTAATACGGTAACATTTTTCTTCTTCCTTCCTTTCTTCTTCTTTCTTTCTTTCCCTTCTTTCTTCCTCTTCTTCTTCTTCTCAATCTTTCTCTTCTCATTTTCATTCATTTTTCTTTTTCAATTGTCGTGTGTTTCTCTTAGATCTGATATTCATTTCATCATATTAGCGTCATGTATATCTTCTTTCATCATATACATCTTCTGATCGGATTCTGCATACATTTTCTGTAGCATCATCATCTCAATTTCTCTGTAGGATCGGCATCCACTATTATGTCTCATCTTCTCCTTTGTATTGTATTGTTTTTCTGTTATTTTTTGTTTTTCTTGTTGTATCGCATTTGACATCACTACATCATCCCTGCATCCACGGTGAAATATGTTGTGATTTTCCGTTTTCACATTGATTTCGATTGGGATTATGTGCATATCTGCCGAATGTATTTTAAATCCCTCATTGGAACTCATATCAGCGTCTACTGATCTGAATGCCAGATCTCTGTCCAACATATCTCAATCCTGCGTGAACTTCACTTCGCGATCTCTGAGTTGCGTGTCCCGAATGTGCAATGTATTTGCAGCATCATCTATTAGTTAGAATCATTCATATTAGATCCATCTTGTGTTTCTTTCATATTAGATCATCAATTTAGCCATTTTATGATTCTCATTTTAGTTAGCTCTTTGTTCAATTCTTCACTTCACAGCATCTAAACTCCATGTCATGTAGGACTTTCATTTTCTCTATTTTATGTTTTGAATCTTCATTTTAGCCAACTTTAGCATCATTGTTAGGATTTTCTCCATTGAATCAGTGTCATTTTCATGCATTTCATGCTTTGTTATTCAATGCATCGAAGTCACTCCTATGGTCTGTATCATATTATCTAGCATCTGGCTTTAATAAACTCAACATCGAATTCAATTCAGAATCAGATGATTGAGTTAACACTCTGCATCTGATTATACATCAGTATCTATTTTTTTTAGAGAAATTGCAGGTGTGAAAAAAGTGTGTGTTGTGAGTGTGAGTTAGTGTAAGAGTGTGTGTGTTGTGAATGAGTGATAGTGTGTGTGTTGTGAGTATTAAGAGTGAGTGAGTACAGCAGCTTATGTTATAAATGCTGTGAGTATTGATCATCTATGAGTGAGTGTGTTGACAGCAGCTTGTGTTGTGAATGTTATGAGTGTTGTGAATGTTATGAGTGTGTGAGTTCATCTGTGAGTGTGTTGTGAGTTCAATCTAAGCAGCATATCTGAATCATATGCAATGTGTTTACTTGCATTTAGAGAATAGGTGTGTGTGTTTAGCAATTAAGCATTTGTTGATTACTTGCATTTGTGTTTACCTGTTTAGCACTTGTGCATTTTATTTAGCAGTAGATCATTAGTTGTCATTATCATTTAGCAATAGCATTTGCAGTTGTTGTAGCATAATTAGCATACTTAGTTGTGTAATCAATATACTTAGCATACTTAACATTCATTTGATGGGTCATTTTGCAATTAGCAGTAGCATGTGTTTGCTTAGTGCTTAGGTTTACTATTAGTTGATGTTAGTTGCTTTGACAGTTTACTTAGTGCTTAGGTTTACTTAGTGATTTGTCATTAGGTTTAAAATAGTTAGTAGTATTACCTAGTAGTGATTCAAAATAGTTAATAGTGTGTTACTTAGGTGTTTAGTAGTATTACTTTGAAAGCATTTACATTAGGAGTTAGGAATTAGTTACATACATTAGCATTATATGTTTAGCATTTTATTACTTGTCATTTATCCTTTAGAAATCATTTTCATTCAAACTTGTCATTGCATTATCTTCCTTTGTTTCAATTTAGATTTTAGCATTTATTTGGTACATTTTGCATAGTATAGTTTTTGTTCTTCTCTTGTGTTGCTCGTGTGCGTTTGAATTGATGGTCTTCTGCTTTGGCCCAGGCTTCAAGCCCGACAGCTCTGCCTCTTTTCATGAGACAAAGTTGTGTGTGGCCCCGGAGTTTACCATTGCTGAAGTAGACTTTTCATTCATAATGGCTTCAAGATACATCAGTTCTTTGCTAACATGTATGTTCTCAACTGCACAACTTCTAGCTGTGTTGATCAACCGCATGACTCTCATCCGTGGTTGCATGGTCTCAGTATCACTACATTTTGCCTGCGTTGTATTAGCTTATTTGTCATCCTTCATGAGGCGCTTTGGGCACTACCTGGCGATATGCCTATCGCCACAGAACCAACATGTCACAACCTCACTCTTGTTGTTGTTGTTATACTTTGTGTAGTTCTGTTTCTTGTCGGATTGGTGGCGTGTTGATGCCTCACCTTTGCTGTCGTGTCGCTCATCCATTTTGCCTCCGTGGTCAGGCTTCTTCCCGACCTTGGTTGATGGGGTGAAGGGCTTGTACTGAGTGTCAGCTAAGCGCTCGGTCATCACTTATGTATCTTCCAAAGTACAGGGGTTGCTTCTTTTCACTTCGGATTATGTTCATGGCTGAAGTCCCACAATGAACCAATTGAGCTTGTCCTTATCTGTCATGTTAGGCACCTCAAGCATAAGCTTCTTGAATGTTCTGACATAGTCTTGCAATGAACCAGTATGTTTAAGATCTGTCACAAATCTGTAAGTTTGTCTTTGCGCATTCTTCGGCATGAAGTAGTTGCACAGTTCTATTTTGAAGTCGTCAAAGGTGTCTAACATGCATTGACTTTTCTTCATGTCACTGCGCTTTTGCCTCCACCAAGCGATAGCATCTCCATCCAGTAGGGTTGTTACAGCCTGGATCATGAGATCTTCAAGAGTCACATTTTGAATGTCCAAGTAGTCTTCTACTTGGAACAAGAAGTTCTCAATGGCCTTGTTGTCATGAGAACTATTAAACTTTGTTGGTTTTGGCACATCAATCCTTGATGGCCTCTCACTATTTTCCCCATTTAGGGTCACTGTTCGCTGCAATGTGCGATTCTTCAACTGAAGCTCCCATACTTCAGTCTGCAAGTCAGCCACTATAGTCATCAATGAAGTGACATGTTCTATCAGCAAGATCACTTGCTCTTGCAGGCTCGCAACCACATTATTCATTCCACCGAATGATTCAACTGCGTGTGAAATCGCTTATTTGTGCGAAGTCACATCTTCCACTAGTCTGTTAACAATTGCAATCATCTGCTCTTAGCCCCGAGGTGAACCCATCTCCTCAGCTTCGACAACTGTTTTGCCTTTTGTGTTACGCAAGTTTTGATAGGGCGCCACGATGTCTTGCTCGCAAATCGTATCTTGTCGACGCGTCTGTCGACATCGACTCTAGAGTCCCTTTCCCAGCACGAGAACAGGCTTTGGTACCACTTTTCACGGGTCTATTTATTTCAATAAGCTAGCGTGACGCGATGATCTTTCCTTACCACCGTAAGCCTATTTATCGTTCGCTTGTCAGTCGCGGAAGCTTGTAATCAGAGTGTAGGAGAGAATAGAGGGAAAAGAATTGCAATCACAACGAGGGTGAACAAAAATAAAACTCAACGCATTTGATTCATTCACAATTTTGTTCGCAAATGATTACAGTTCAAGTATACGGGCTGCCCTTTCGGGGTATTGATTCACCTGAACCGGGCAGCTTACATCAGACTCAATAAAAGCAAAAGAGACTCTAAAAGCAACTTTACAAAGTAAGTCACAAGGAAACAACTTCATTCTCTGTGTTAGAAGGGATCAACAAGCAAGGAAGAATGTGCAAAGTACCAATCAACGCAATGCTTTCAAGCTGAAATAGGCTTTAATTTCATATAGGGACCAACTGTTTTCCTTAATGATGAAAATACCCCTCACTGTTTTTTTACTTTCCTGATATGGGCCAGACTTTTTGTTTTTTGTTTTTTTTTACTGCTAATTAAATACTTATTGGTAGTATATTTAGGTAATTCTAAAAAGTTCATTTAAACACAGAAATTTACTTGAGGTCCTTATTTGGCAGCTTTTGGGAAATTTCGGCCCATATGAAAATACTTGGAAAAGTGAGGCCTTTTTTGAAATTAATGGCAAAAGCCTGACCCTTAATTGAATTTTTCCCTCAAAAATTAGAATAAAAGAAAGGACAAAGAGTAAATATGTGATTTGCTCACAAAAGCTCCTGTCATCAGCTAGCCCAAGCATAGGGATGTAAACGGTTTGGATTGGGATTGAATGTGGCCAATATCAGATTCGACTAATTGAATGTTAAACCGATTTTAATTTGAATTCTGATGCTGAAAAGCTCATCCCATATTTAGTTTTTCACATGTAGGATTCAGACATTCATCAAATTGAGATAATTGTGGAAGCAAAAAATCAAAATCATATCCACATCTAGGGATGGCAGTGGACCTAGGGAAAACGGCACCCCACCCCACCCTGCCTCACCCTGTTTGGATCGGGGATAGAGGATATGAAACGAGGATGGAGGCAGGGACGAAGGTTAAAATCAAAACCCATATGAGAATGGAGGTGGGGATGGACTTACGCTTTCCCCTTCCCTGCTCCATTCCCAATCCATGCTAGTAAAATAACTAAAATACTTTTAGAGATGGCAGTGGACCGAGGACAAACGAGGCCCGCCTTGCCCTGATTGGACCGGAGATGGAGGCAGGGATGGAGATTAAAATTAAAACCCATGCAGAAATGAAGACCCCGCCTCTGCCCCGATCCATTGCAATCCCTATCCACATCAGGTCATAATCAGAATTTGTTTTGGCTTACCAAATCCTACTAAATTGAGTTGGATTTGGTCAGATATCGGGTAAAATCCGATCCACTGACATCCCCACCCAAGCACCTATCCAAGAAATTTATTGAAACATGGTGTCTATTTTATAATTTTGAAAAAGTCTGGTAGTAATGAAACATAATTTTATGATACTTCAGGCACTCGTAGGTAGGTAAGCTGCCTTTTCTTTAGTTTATTACATCAATTCCTAGTTGTTTGCATTCACTTCTTACTCACTTCCTCTTATGCTTCATAAGTGGCTGACGCTTGACCCATTATGGCATTTTTTAAACTCTCGCAACTCACTTGAAACCTTCACACACATCGCTTCTCGCACCCCACTAAACACTCACTTCTCACCTGAAAACCTTCATAGGCACCCATTTTTTTTCTCTTGTAAATATGCATATCTTTATCCAGGAGTAGGGGTGTCAACAGGTCGGGTTTAGTTCGGACCCAGGTAGAACCAGACCTAGCCCCGATTTCTGGGTACGGTATCAGATTCAGACCTGGGTCTAATCAGACCTACCATAAGAGAAACCATACTCGAACCAGATAAGAACTACATGAACCCAACCCGAGCCATACCCGGTAAAATAATATTTTTTTTAGCATTTTTACATTAAAATTTTGTGGGTCTTAATCGGAACTTAGGTCCGAACCCATGCATGTCTTAATCAGTCTTCTTATTTATCACCATACCGGGACCCTATAGGGTGTCAGGTCCGTTGACACCCCTATTTTTATAATGGAGGAGTAATTATATTTGAGTATTTGGGCCTAGATATGTGTACGTACATCATCGGAATTGGACAGCGACCGTCCAGTCGTGCGTACAAGTGCTACTTCGGTTAGTGTTTCCTAATTGGAAGGCAGCACCGTGTGCATTATTTTTATGGGACGAGGTTTCGATGGAATCTTATAAACAATCACCTTCAAATCTTTGGCCTTCACGTCAACTTAAAATAGACCAACAGACCATCGATACGATAAACCATGGTAAACGCTTACAAGTTGAGGCAATGTACCCATATATTAATGTTCAATGTCTTTAATTGATTTAAAAGATTAAAACACTTAAAAATAATAGTATTTTAAAATATATAATTGTTGTTTTAGGTTATAAAAGTTATTCGCAATTGTTAAATTCAAATTTATAAAGAACTTTTTAGTTTTTAAAAAATGTGTTTAATTTTTTGTTTTACTATAACCAAAATACTCAATTTATGCCAAAAACATTTTGGTCATTTCAATGAGTTGAACAAATTTAATGTTAATATAAGTAGATTAATCTCTCTCTCTCTCTCTCTCTCTCTCTCTCTCTCTCTCTCTCTCTCTCTCTATATATATATATATATATATATATATATATATATATATATATATATATATATATATATATATATATATATATATATATATATATATATATATATATATAGTTAAGTGATTTTGTTGCAATGTAGCAAGTGGTTTTGGTTTTAACTGTAGGGCACAGATGTGTTTTCCATTTTTTTGATATCAAAAAATAATTATATATTTTAAAAAAATATCACCTTGAAAACCGTTTCAAACATTTCCACCAACTGAATGCCTCTAACGATCGAGAATATAATAATTTAAAGTTGGATAAACGCGTATACATTTGATAGTCCAGATAACGTTAGACATACCATATATAAAAGTAATACATCAACAATTCTATAGAGATTCCGTGTTACCTACAGTTTGTCCCATGATAAGGTGGAAAGTTGGAGTGTTACTTTCTAATCTTAGACCGGGAAAGTTAACCCAATCAAGATCCATTAAATTAGGAAGATGGTGCAAGAGCTTAAATCACATCTCAAGTCTATCATTTTAGCCAATCGGGAGATTCTGATTCATAATTTTTCTTTACATTTCCATTGACTCAATGATAGCTCTGATCATCTGGTGACATTAAGATTTGTCATAGGACCTACATATCAAATATTGGCGATATTTTAAAAATATCAAGATTTTATCAATAGTATATTTTGGCTGTCACTGTCAGCCTAATGGTGAAAATTTTCCATAGTTTTACAGACTTTTTTTGCATTAAAGATGTAATATTCACATCCTGTTATGGCAAATCAAAATGGTTTGATGCATTTCATGCCATAGTTTGCTAAACTATATATATAGCTGTCTACATTCCTAGCTAGTGCATATTTATATTTACATTAGAGATAGGCAATCACATAGTAGAGAACGGCTTGATCATGGATACATGAGATTTTATTGTTTGAAAAATTCTGCCCCATCCTCTACGTCATCAGATTTGATGCTTCCAGATTGAGCCATGAGAATTCTGTACTCTCTTTGAGCACATCTCGCCAACCCTCCTATCTTCATTATGCTCTTTAGCGCTATTTGAGCTCTGTACCAATAAAAAAACCGAGCACGTTCTCCACACCCTAATTTGCAGACAACATGCACCAACAAAAAAACGAGATAAAAAAAACTAAAAGGGCACCACTAGAAGCAAGGGCATTCTGGTCAATTCAAGTGCATGTTGATGCAAAGGGAGAAGATGTAAATAAAAGCCCCTCCCCTTCCCTTCACACAGACACACACACACACGTACATATATCTGCTGCTCACTTTGTGCCACAACCCCCATTTCTCCTTCAATGGCAGACCGTGGCTTCTTCACCTTCTTCCACAAAACCAACCACCCCTCCTTTTCAAACGAGAACACCATGCAAAACCCTCCCATGGAATCTTCTAGAATGTTCTCCTGCCTCTACTGCTCTAGAAAGTTCTGCACCTCCCAAGCGCTTGGTGGCCACCAGAACGCCCACAAGAGGGAGAGGGCTGCAACAAGGAGGAGCATCACCTCCCCACCACCACCATCACCTCAATCCCCACATACCCACCACATGCCCCACCCCACACTGAACCAGCAATACTGGAGCCAGGCACAGCAACAAGGAGCGCAGGAAAGCAACCCTTCTTCCTCAAGTGACTATGTAAACCTTGACCTCTCTTTGCATCTATAGTGCTACCACCTTATTTATTTTTTTCCTGCTTTTTTTTGTTGTATTTTGTCCTTGTTAGCTTAGTTAGCTTCTTCAGTAGATGGAGTCATCTTTGGGGTTCGAACCCTGGACCTCACCACTGGTTCCCAACAGTGGGTTTTGTTCATTTGGAGACGGGGAATGACTGGTTGGTCTGAAAATGAAATGAAGGGACTAGTAATATAATGCTATTTATGCAAATATCCCTTGTGTACGCTTATTCACTTCTCTATCTGATTATGGGGTTGCATTAAAACCTGCTGCTCTTAATTATGATGATGAGCCCAGAGCTTTATTGTGTTAGCAGACCTACATGTTTAGGTCATGAGCTAATGCTCAAAAATGGTTAATTAGTATCGTTTTTGTATATATAGCCTTGTTCTTCCAAATGGCAGCTCTTCCCTTTTTTGTTGAGAATGGAGATGGGGTGCATATCAACATCACCATGGTCAAAAACCTTTTTACTGTTTTTTTTTTAAGAGAAAATAAAATCCCTTTTGCTGTTTTCTGGTTTCTCATGAGAAATTTTGAGTTCCAGGGTGAGGAAAAATCTGGATTAATGATTTTTCAGTGTGAAAATTGAAGGGGGGAAACAAAAAGATCAAACTAAGAGCATTTTTCTTACCTGCAAAGCATACTGCCCGGAGAGAGCGGAGTTGCAGTGCGTGCACACATGCATGATTGCATGCATCTGTGTGTGTGTGCCATCCATGTTTATAAAAGTGGTGGCTCTTTGTATCAACGGATGAGGCAGAGAAAGTGGCAGCAGGGTGATTATGTTTGTGACTGCATTTGATATTTCCTGCGTGCATGAACGTGCTTTCAAGCGTGTGTATTGTATGTGCGTGTTTTAATAACCAGCAATCAGACGACAACTATTCAAACTATATATATATATATATATATATATATATATATATATATATATATATATATATATATATATATATATATATATATATATATATATATATATATATATATATATATATATATATCACGGCTTTGGATTCCTATAAATATGTGTGCTCAACAAGTGGCTATTTGAAAAACAAGCCATTTTGGTACTCTAGTGACAACCTGCAGTTTGTGCAAAGTTAGCAGCATGACAGTCCTGTTTTTAACTTTTATTTATATCACACGTTCGTCGTATCACTATTACTTCAAAAACTACTAACCAGACAACAATGGATCGAGTAATAGCTCTTTAATTTGGACGACCAAGAAAACCTTACATAGTTAAATAGCATATCGAACGCAGTCATGCGCAAGGAAACACGCCTGAGAGAGAGAGAGAGAGAGAAGGTGGGATACAGTGACAAGTGGTTTCGTGAATACAAGGAAAGAAAATAATTGGCTAGATTTTTTGAGACAAGGCAGCATTCGTCTTTCCTTGGTGCAGTGGTGGGCTGGACAGGATTAGAAGAATCAAATATATAATGTTTGGTGGGGTGGGGGAGTCCTAAAAGGAGAGCAACATGAGCTTCTTATTGGCTAGAACAAAAGGTCGATATGTCATTCATCAACTGGTTAATTAGGTAAAAGGTGAATCTCCACCCCCGCCCCTGCCTTCAAGTCAATCCCCACAAGAGACACTTGACAACTTTGCTGTTTTTACTTTTCAAAAACTGATGATTTCTTTTTATATTTTTCTTCCGTTTGATTGGTTCTCCACTTATCGATACACAGATATAACTTATCACCATCAACTTCTTTTTTTCTCTCAGTGATAAAGAAAAATACAGAAGTCTGTTTCATTGATTTCATTTATATTATTGTCCTTTTTTCATTTTTTGGGAAAATTGGTTTCTATTTATGCATCTAAGTATTTTATCACTAGTATGTTATACAGGAAGAATAGTCCCTACAAGGAGAAAAATTCATTTCTACGTAAAATTTCAATCTAAAATGAGAAAGATCCAATGGAATAGAAAATCCCAAGTGTGTTTCCTTTCCTTTTTCACTTTCTTGACGCTGAGCTTGTGTGTGTGTGAAGGAATAAGATTCGTATATATTTCGGTTCTATTTTTCACCTCCTTTTTCCTCAAGTATACTAAAGTCATTTGCAGAAAAATATTATATTACAAAAAGCTGGCCAACTTATCAGATATTTCAGTACGCCGCAACCTTTTAGGGTTTTCACATTTTAGCTGCCTGCATTTTTTAAAGCATTTTAGCTGTTCACTTAAGGTATACATGTTTTTGCCCTTTGTTGATAGATAGACGACCTTTTCCTTTTTAAAGAAATAAAAATTAAAGGAATTTTGGTCACTTTGTTTGGCTAACAAATTGGTCAGCTTCGTGATTCTAGGACAGCGTTTCTTTGAAACTAAAAATTTTAAAAATAGACGGTTAATGTAGTAACTGAAACCCGGGAAGGAATTCTCTAGATAGATAAATTTTGGCAATTTTACTCTAAAAATATGCTAACAAAGAATGTGGTAATTAAATATAAAAGCGGCAAATGTTTGAAATGGAGAGAGAGAGAGAGAGTATTCAGCAATTGCCACGGTTATCCTCCACCAACGAAAAGACTAAACTAAAGAGGAGAAAAATTAAAGTGGGCAATTAATGTGGTCAATTTTCACAAAAATGAAAATACCAAGAAAGATATCTTTGGGAGGACGCTCTATATTAATTGCATCTTCTAAATGGTGAAGAGCCAAGAAATTGGATTATTGTTATCTTTTAGTAGAAAATATTTATATTTATATTTCTTTTTTTTTGGCGACTACACACAGCCCAAATTGCACTCCAGCTCTTCTGAAATTGTTGGATAAACCAACTTCCAAAGCTCAAAGCTTATTTGCCATGTTTACAAATATTATTTTGTATTTCCCACGAATTTTTGTTTTATAATGAGATTTACATTTCATTAAACTTCTGAAAAAAATAATAAAAAACTCGAAACTATCTCTATTGTGATTTTATCGTTATATTATTGAAATTCTATATTTGATTTCTTTAATATACAAGTTTTATATTCTTTTGTCTCTTGAGTACAAATATGTCAAGATTTACCTGATATTTTCTCAAAATAATTCCAATTTATCATGCATGAGGTTTTATTTGTTGAGAAAATCCCCAGGAAAAGATTTGTGACTTTGCTCGCCACAGGTCTACATGCCATGGTCTACACGAATCCTCGCCCATGCAAGAGAAAACCCCAGGTGGAGCCCCATGACCACCCCCTCCCTATCTTATGTGGCCTACCTTTGAAAGGTACGGATACACTCGCGCACCAGCGGGGTTTGATATGGTGTCTTCAACTCAATCCCTTCACAACCAGCCTGCTGGCCATGCAGGCAACCCTCTCGATGGTTAATCTTTGAATTGCCAAAAATTCTTGCATCTAAGTTGGATTCCATCCATTTAAATGTTGATATTCATTAAATGAATGACGTGGATCACATTTATGGAGGCTGGTTTGATCAAAACAAATTGAATTAATGAAATCCCAAATAGGGTTATGAAGATAGGGATGACTTTGGGGATTCTGGAACTGAAATGCATTACCTCATTGGATACCCACCGCTATAGATACAACTCATTGGCTATCTTCTCTGTCTTTCTCCTTCTGACCCAATACCCATTGCCCCTCATTGGTCAACTCTCACATATCATGTAAGCGAGTCTCATATCAACCTAATACTCACAATGGCAGAAGATGAAGGCCCTGCCCTTTTTTTGGATAACAAAAGAGAAAAAAAACTCTCCATCACTGACCACACATTGACCGACCTCCCCCGTTGGTAAAACCTTTGAAGTCTCTCCATGTCCACCAAGGATTACATCCAGCTTCAACCTTGCGGCAAGGGATGTCACCCGTGGATTTCAAACTTGTGATATTTCAACAACTTGGTGGCATTCACAAGTCACCCCTACCAAATGAGCGGCCCTTGTAGACGACAGAGGTCCTGTAGCTACACGCCAATACTTCTTCAAGGACACAGATACAGTTTAAAGCAAAAAAGTTTTTCCATAGGGGTACAGAAGGCTTCACAAAAACAGAGCCCTTCTACTCCCTCACTATTTAACCAACTCTATCCCCGTCTACCAAAGCTTTCTTCTGCAAATGCCCAAAGGAGAGCCAACTTGAGTGGCCTTAACTCCAACTATGTTTGGATTAAAACCTGCAAGATGCCTTGATGAAAAAGTGATGCAGCAGAAATGAAGACTGACAAACGTCCAACACCCACATTTCCAGTGAGAAGTGCAGCAGCTTGTCAACAAGAGATTTGAGAAAATGAACTAATCTTATTATTGAAATTGCAATTATTTACAGATTATGACGACCTACCCACTAAGATGAGTGGGCCGATATTTTGTTATATACAAATCAGCTCAAGACACCAAGCTGGCCGCTCCGGAGGTCAGTAGCTGATATCAAAGTATTTCGGATCCACCGGAAAATGATGCTCCACATGCAACTGCATCAAAATAACAGACCACGAAACACTACATGAATAACAAAACCATTGAGAATCATAGGATATTGATATGAACCAGAATTTCAATAAGGAAAGCATCGATGATCAAGTAGCCAAAGCATGAAAAATCATAGGATATTATTATATTGATATGAAACAGCATTTCACTAGAGAAAGCATTGAGGATCAAGTAGCCAAAGCAAGATACATTTTGACCAAGAATCAGGGCAACAATGTAACACTTATTCTGATCATTGTAGAGCTGATTTCCCATATGAATAATCATGGGGTAACTAGCCTCTTTTTTCTCCTTCTCCAACAATACTAAGTGATTACTTTCAAAAAGACAATTGTCTTACATTAAGTCTAGTTGAGCAGAGTTCTGATATGTTACTATCTCAACTTCAATGACGCACGCTAGAAGTTAATCATCCTCCAAATCTAACCAAGAGTATGCATGCATCAACCAGAACAATCTTTCATACTGAAAAAAGCACAAAAAGAAATTTAGTACCTTCCCTTCATCTGAATCTGCATGCCGTTGAGGAAACACGACCCTTAAGTCATTGTATAAGTAAAAGCGCCTTTCACCGTCACCGTCCAGATCACGAGGTACAGATAATGGGTCGGACTTGCACCTCTGGATTGACCTCACAGATTTCTTGGAGAGACATGCAAAACGAAGATGCAGAGCATATCTTAAAACACCCACACCAGCAGAACTTTCATTCAATTTTGTGGAACTATTTACATGTTTTTTTTCAACTTCCTGGCATATATCCATTGGGGTGAATTCCTCGTTGTCAGTTTTAGGGTAATTACTGTTGCAAAGTTCATTTACACTCTCCAACTTCACATCAAGGTCAGCCACATTAGGAGTGTTGGAACAGCTTCTTGGTACAAAAATCGATGAATTGACTCCTTTCCCTTCTGAAGTGTAAGGTAAATTGAACTGCTGTGACTCAGAATATATACAACCCATATAATGGGATATTTCTCTCGCCATATTTTCAGAACGTTGTTCCTCAGACCTCATTGTATACATACAGTGACCATTAGAACCAGCACGTTCTGCATGAAGCTGTACAGTGTGGCTTCTTTCCGAGCCTGAAAGAGCAATATGGACACTTTTCTGTGCAACATTGCAATTTCCTTCTCTGACCAAACTAGAGGATGAGGCCAGCATGACCTTTTGACGCATAAAGGTCTATAGCACAAATTAAAACATACCACAATAAGTATCTATTCTATAAATTTTGTTCAAAAAGCAATGAAATATACATGTAGAAAATATTGTTGGACAAAACATTATAATAAAGTGGACAGAAATGAAATTTATCTAAATTGCTTTGTATGTAAACCACATCTTTAATCCTCTGCAATTTCCTTCTCTCAGAGGATAGGCCAGAGTGGCCCTTTAATGCATAAAGGTCTGTATCACAAATCAAAATACGCCATAATTTGAGTATCTATCATATATATTTTTTTCCAAAGGAAAACATAAATATGCATGTAAAAAATACTGGTGGGCAATACATTATAATGAAGGGTGCAGAAACGAAATTGCTTCTAAATTGATTTCCACTAATCACAGCTTTAATCCTCATCCATCAGTTCATTCTGCCATGGGAGTCCAGATGCATCAAATCCAGAGAGCCTGTTACAAACACGATTACAAAGAGAACATCTGTTTGTTTTATTAACAATATCAAAGACTAGCACTAGCATAAGTACTGGGAATCCACTGACAACAACTGCAACTAAATTTTCTTATTCGGACCATATTAGAAAAAGCAGGAAAGCATTTTGAAGCTGCTGCCCTATACAAGCCAGCAGACAAACAATAATGTGTGCAGGTTACATGTTTTTATGTGACTGTCTCCAGTACTTTTACCATATGACAGCTGCAAAGTTTTGATAGGTCCACTGCTTACACTATCCTGCCTCAAAATGGTGAGTACAATGAACATAAATTTGTTTGCGTAAACTCAAGGACTCCCAGGCTAAATTGTTGTTGTAACGCTGCTCTATGCCAACAAATGTGAACAACAAGGCTATGATTCACTCATACTTTGAAAGGCATGCGTTGAAGAAGGCAACTACAGCAGCATTTATTAGTCATACATAAACCAAAACATCTCAATTGAACTTACTTTATTAGCACCTTCATGTTAAAATGTAAAACTGTACATATATGTATATATAATAATATTATATTATATATATATATATACATTTTTCATTTCTTTCTTTTCTGTAATTTTTTTCCTTTATTTTTTATTTTTTGTCTTTATGTCATCTAGTTCAGTTTGAACTAGAATGACTGTTGCTAGTCAAGTCCTGTCCAGACTTGACTAGCAATAGAGCTGTTGGACTGACACAGTCCAACAGCTCTTAATAGAGCTGTTGGACTGACACATTCCAACAGCTCTAAATAGAGCTGTTGGACTGTGCCCAACAGCTCTATTGAGTCCTCTTTCAGCTGTGTATATAAAGGGGTGCAGCCCCTCTTGTATTTTACTCCAATGCTTCTTAAGCAATTGGTTTTTCATATCAATAAAGAATACATTTTTATTTTTATTTTGTTTCCAGTTATACCCTTTTTAAGGGTTATGCTTTAGTGTCATTCTTGACACTTGCTCTTGTTAATCTAAGCTCGTGTTTCGAAGATCCTCATTTCATTTCATGGTATCAGAGCCGCGGAAGTACTAAATCTTGAGGAAAAGCTGCCTCGGTTTCCGTGCCCGTTTGCAAAAGTGTTCGCCACTTGAAGAGAAGTGTTTTATCACTTCATTGGAGAAGATTTCACATCTTGTTGTATTGTTTTTTTTTTCTTTCTTTTTCATTTTCCTTGTTTCTCTTCTATCCCTATTCTTTCTCTCCTTGTAATCGATGGATGACAATGATAAAGTCACCATCATGCCTATGAAACTAAGCGATACGAACTATGTAACATGGGCTTCAATCATGAAGCACCATATATGGGGAAAAGGCTTATGGGGGATTGTGGATGGTTCCGATTCGGAACCTAAGCTATCTCTTACTAAAAAGGAGGGAGATAAAGAGGTCCCTCCATCGGAAGAAGAGAAAATCAAGGTTATTGCCTCATACGAGAAGAAATGGAAAGAATGGAGAATATCTCATGCGAAGATAATGTCATGGCTTATCAATAGCGTTGACATTAAAAAATGCTCAAGTCTTGCCAAATTTGATCATGCCGATAAGGCATGGGAATACCTTAAGAATATGTATTCCCTTAAAGATATTGCACACGTGTGCAACCTCCAAGAAAAAGTTCGAATGATGACACAAGGAGACAAAACTATTCGTGAATATTACAATGGGTTGTCCGAACTTTGGGAAGAACTTTTCCTTTTAGAACCAAAGTGGCATTGTGCCGAAGACATCGAGCTTCGTCAGAAACAACTCGATGCCGAACATTTTTACCAGTTTATCACTGGATTAAGGCCGGAATTTGAAACCACTAAATCGGCCCTACTTCACCGGGGAAAAATTTCTTCTATTGTTGAAACTATTGAAGAGTTAACAATGGAAGAAAATCGTCTCCGGAAAGGTTCTTTAAAAATTGAAGATGATTCCGTTTTAGCCGTGTCTAGACCAGAGAATCATGTTCGATCATATAGGCCTCCTCACTTTAACCGACAAAATGGTGACTATGATAAGAAGAAAGTTATTTGTCATCACTGTCATGAACCGGGACACTACAGGCCACAATGTCCCAAACTTAAGGAGCTGAGAGAAAAAAGAGCTGCAATTGCTGGATCGGAGCCTAAAGATCAGGATGCACCAGTTTCCCTGGCCCAACTAATGGAGATTCTTCAGCCTCTCATC
Organism: Nuphar pumila; assembly: GCF_984573655.1. Classification (NCBI taxonomy): domain Eukaryota; kingdom Viridiplantae; phylum Streptophyta; class Magnoliopsida; order Nymphaeales; family Nymphaeaceae; genus Nuphar; species Nuphar pumila. Next base: position 128,687,216 of record NC_143255.1, on the reverse strand, counting down.
AAAGGTGCCTCTTCCTCATCTGAAGCTTCAACCGGCGCAACAGCCTCATCTTTTTCTGATCTAGGTAAAATTTCTTGGCTTCTTGACTCTGGTGCATCTTTTCATATGACCCCAAATAATCAAAGTCTATCCAAATGTGTTAAAAATAAAACAAGTGTGTCAAAGGTCTTTACTGCTGATGGGACTTCTCTTGAAATAGAAGGAATAGGAAATTTTGAAAAAATTTATAAAACAAAAAAATTTTTTATTCCAGAAATTAGACATGTTCCCAAATTAAATTTAAATCTTTTATCTGTATCTCAAATTTCTGATTATGGGTGTAATATTTCTTTTTCTTCTCATGGTTGTTGGGTACAGGATCGCCAGTCAGGCAAGCTGATTGGGGAAGGCCATAGAGAAGGAGGACTCTATTACATGGATTTTTTGGAAATGCCAAAAAAAACTTTTTGTTATAATATTCAAAAAATAGAGTTGGAACTGTGGCATAAGAGACTTGGTCACCCACATATAGCCAAAATCCAACATTTTCCAAATCTAGGGAAATTTTGTAATTCTGAATCATTTGATTGTAAAGATTGTATTCTCGGCAAAATGAAAAGATTACCATTTCAGAACAGAACCTTTTTCTCTTCAAGACCACTTGAATTAATACACTCGGATGTTTGGGGTCCTGCACCAGTAATTTCTAAAGGAGGATTTGTTTACTATGTTATTTTTGTCGATGATTTCTCCCGACATACATGGATGTACTTTCTCAAACATAAGTCTGAAGTATTTTCATACTTTCAAACTTTTCATAATATGGTTAAAAACAAGTTTCAAAATGATATTACTATTTTTCGCACAGATTCAGGGGGAGAGTTCTTATCCACAGATTTTCAAAATTATCTTAAATTGCATGGCATCACACATCAAAGATCTTGTCCTTATACACATCAACAAAATGGACTGGCAGAACGAAAACATCGCCATATTATAGAAACCACTAGGACTTTATTAATAGCAAATCAAGTCCCGAAAGACTTTTGGGCAGAAGCTGCCTTAACTGCCACATATCTCATTAATAGGATGCCATCTTCTTCGTTACAAAATATCACTCCCATTGAAAAACTTATGAACATTTCTCCAGACTACTCTAGACTAAGAATATTTGGGTGCAAATGTTTCATATTTACTGACAAAAATGATAAACTTTCCCCTCGTGCGATTCCCTGTGCCTTTTTAGGATATGCTGAAAACCAGAAAGGTTATAGATGTTTTGACTTCAAAAATAATAAACTATATGTGTCTAGAAATGTTTCCTTTCTTGAAAAGGAGAGCTTCTTTGATTTTAGAAAATTAAAAGACGTCACTGAATACTCCTTTTTGCTAGATCTAACATCAACATCTAATGAATATGACCTTGACTGTAACTTTGATGATGATCAAAGAATTATTGATCTTAATGTTGAAAATGAAGAAGTTCATAGAGATACTAGTATTCAATATTCCAGGCGACAAGAGTCTAATCCTCCATGTGCACTTGAGAAATATTCTAACATTCCAACTAGACAATCAACCCGAATCTCGAGGCCTCCAGGAAAGTTTGTATCATACGAGTCTTTCTCACCCACATATAGGACAGTTATTGCATTAATTCACTCATATGAAAAACCATCCACATATTTTCAAGCAAAAAATGATATCAAATGGATAGAAGCCATGAAAGCTGAATTAGATGCACTTGAAAAGGCTTCTACATGGAATATTCAAGATCTTCCTCCAGGGAAGAAAACTATAGGATGTCGATGGGTTTATAAAATTAAAACCAAGAGTGATGGTACTCTTGAAAGATATAAAGCCCGTTTAGTAGCCAAAGGTTATGCCCAAGAATATGGGATTGATTATGAAGAAACCTTTGCTCCGGTGGCTCGTATGACTACTGTCCGAACCTTAATTGCCTTAGCTTCTATCAAAAAATGGTCTATTTTTCAAATGGATGTCAAAAATGTTTTTTTAAATGGAAAGCTAGTTGAAGAAGTATATATGGAACCCCCTCCTGGTCTAAGTATTCCTAAGGGTAAAGTCCTCCGCTTAGAAAAAGCTCTTTATGGACTTAAACAAGCACCAAAAGCTTGGTATGATAGGTTTAGTCGTGTTATGATTGATATTGGTTTTCAATTCTGTTTAACTGACACTGCTTTGTTTATTAAGAATTCTGATGCAGGGATCATTGTGCTTCTTCTCTATGTGGATGATATGATCATCACCGGAAGTGATAAACAGGGAGTTGAAACAATCAAAACACTTCTTAAATCTCATTTTGAAATGACTGATTTGGGCTTGTTGAGATATTTTTTAGGCATTGAAGTTGCTTATTCTCCTAGAGGATATTTATTATCTCAGACTAAATTTGCTTTTGATATTGTTTTCAGGTCTGGTATTACTGATGATAAGAAAGTCGACACTCCAGAAGTTGTTAATGTTAAAATGAAGATTGATGATTGAGAACTTCTTGCAGACCCTACTCCTTACAGACAGCTTGTCGGGGCACTTTCCTATCTATCCATTACCAGACCAGATATAGCACATGTTGTTCATACAGCAAGTCAATTTCAACATGCTCCTACTTCTGTTCATATGGGAGCAGTCATGCGTATTATCAGATACATCAAGTCCTCTCTTTCACGAGGACTTTTCTTATCTTCCTCCTCTTCTCTTGATTTAATTGCATATACTGATGCTGATTGGGGAGGTGATCCCAATAACAGACACTCAACCACTGGCTTTTGTGTCTTTTTAGGGGAATCATTAATCTCGTGGAGGTGTAAAAAGCAGCAGAAGGTATCTCTCTCATCCACCGAAGCTGAATACAGAGTCATGGCAACCACGACCATGGAAGTAGTTTGGCTCCGACGACTGCTTGCTGACATGGGAGTTGAAGCAACAAAGGCTTCACAAATGTGTTGTGACAACAAAAGTGCGATCTACACTGCCAGTAACAGAACATTCCACGAACGCACCAAACACATCGAAATGGATTGTCACTACGTCAGAGAGGAATATCTACACGGGATAATTGATCTGCCATATGTCACTTCAGAATATCAGTTAGCAGACTTCTTTACAAAGCCTCTCGCTGCTCCCGATTTCACTTTCTCTTAGACAAACTTTCGCTCATTGTACCGTAAGTTTGAGGGGGAGTGTTAAAATGTAAAACTGTACATATATGTATATATAATAATATTATATTATATATATATATATACATTTTTCATTTCTTTCTTTTCTGTAATTTTTTTCCTTTATTTTTTATTTTTTGTCTTTATGTCATCTAGTTCAGTTTGAACTAGAATGACTGTTGCTAGTCAAGTCCTGTCCAGACTTGACTAGCAATAGAGCTGTTGGACTGACACATTCCAACAGCTCTAAATAGAGCTGTTGGACTGTGCCCAACAGCTCTATTGAGTCCTCTTTCAGCTGTGTATATAAAGGGGTGCAGCCCCTCTTGTATTTTACTCCAATGCTTCTTAAGCAATTGGTTTTTCATATCAATAAAGAATACATTTTTATTTTTATTTTGTTTCCAGTTATACCCTTTTTAAGGGTTATGCTTTAGTGTCATTCTTGACACTTGCTCTTGTTAATCTAAGCTCGTGTTTCGAAGATCCCCATTTCATTTCACTTCATTCATATGTTCCACACGATCAAAACCTCCTAAAAGGAGCAAGACCAAAGAAGCTAAATCCTTCTCCAGAAGGTAAGTTGCAAATTTTAAATGTTACATAACAAGTCCAAGTTGAAAAACAATTGCAACGAAATCAATTTCAAATTTTAAAAGAACAAAGTACAATAACTATAAAACAAAGAATCACGGTCATAAAAGAAGCAGGTGAAGTTAGGGGCATATATCATGTCTGTCATATGTTTGACTATGCCCATGAAGTGTCATAGTGTATCCAGTGCCATACCATGTCAACGCAAGTCATGCTTAGTGAAGTGTCCATAGCATAGTAATAAAGGTTAAAAGTAGAACTTATAATACATGAAATATAACTGTGATAGAACTACGTAACAAAATATGAAAAATTAACAATCATGCATGGTATTGAATTCTTTCATGTATCTCACTTCACAGGTTTACGTTGATTGTATTGTAGAATACATGAATATTGAATACAAAGACTTGAACATGTACTCCAACAGTGGCATACCTTGGTCCCAGCAGGCATGTCACTCAAATCATAGTTGCAAAAGAAGGTGTGCAGCGGTGTCTTCTCTGGATTACTGAGGACCTGGAATGTTGAAAAATCACATCATCAACTCATTGATCTAATAATATAGAACAATCAATTGTAAACCCATTCCAATCAACATAAACCTTAGTCCAATGGTTAAACAGCTTGTCAACTTCCAATCTCATATATAACCAAAAAAATAAAGTTTTTTTATAGTAGTAGAAATCAAAAGAAATTGTGGATTAGATCATTCCTATTATAGAACACGCATAGAATTTCAAACAAGACTCTCGACATAAAACTAGATCACATCTTAGCCTTGAAGAATGTGATACATTAATTAATATATAAAATTTCAAAGTTTGGAGTCATTTTAGTGAGGTTGTATCAAGACCATCTGCTGAGCGATACAGAGCATTAAAACGGCAGAAAGACAATTTGTAAAGTGGAATCAACCATGGTCCTAATTGTATAATCAAGATAAGCATCAGAGTTATGATCAAATGCTGAGATCTGTTTTATCAGATATCCAAGCTTTATTAATATATTGAACTATGAAAGCTACATTGCAAAGCAAAGATTTAATGCCAAAACTGAGACAAAGAGTACGCTGTCCAACTAGCAGAGATTAGAATGACACGCATATAAAGCATATTTTGCACAAAACTCTGAGAAACCTAGAAGAAAATGCACAAAGGCAACTAGGAAAACAACTCAAGCACTAGCACCTTACCTTTTGGTGTTTTAGTAATAATAATTGTTGGAGAATCCTGACTTAGTATTGAATATAACCATGTCCAGCCATAAGCATTAATTTGGCATGCCATATAATAGTTGTAAAAATTGTTGTTAAGATAGCACGGTAAACGTAAGAATAACAGGCCTTGTGCAAAATTACATGCATGGACCATGGGCACAAACCAATCATCCATATTTGATGGGTGAACAAAAAAATACAGAGTTGCCATATGAGTTTGTTTTTGCATCAGCAACAAGGTTGACACCAGAAAAGCTTAAATGAAGGAATGTAGAACCGGGAACGAAAAAAGTGGGAAAAGAATTTAACCAGATGTGTATTACCCTAGTTAATTGTGTTATTAGCAGAATTATTCAGCTTAGAAAAACACATGTATGCATCATAAGCACAAGACAACCAACCTAACTTACTTGATCAACAATCAGTTTTGAGGGATAAGGAACCCAGTACCAGTTGTATTCGCCCTTTCATTGGGATCTGTATACGACTTTTGGAAGACCAAGAATCCTCATTGCTTAAGATTCTTTTCCACTGTGGACTTTTGCATTTGTTTCCAAGTGCATTGCCTCCAAGATCAATAGACGCATAATATAATAAGCAACTGTCGCCATCTACACTGGTTACAGAAAAGGGTAGTTTCTGAGAAGGTGGAGAAAAGCTCCCTCCAGTCACACTAAGAACAGCTAAAAAGCCATATATTCCCTGCAAAAAATAAAAAATAAAATTAAGAAGGGAAAGACAAATGAAAATAGTAAAGAGAAGACAATTTGAGGATACGCTGAAAATAAAATAAACACAAGCAAAAAAAAATCACTGCCACATAAGATGCAAGATTTCATGGCAAAAAATGAACCAGAAGAAGGAAAACCCACTAACAGGTTGATGAATAACATAAATATCATAAAAAAGAGTTGGAAAGACTGTATAATTCCAAAAACAACAAATATTCATATATAATAACCAATAATATGCAATTCCAAAGTAATCAAACTTTTGAAATCACGGAAGAATCCTCTTTGAGGTGTTTGCAACATGAACAGACCTGGCTGGTTTTGCTGGATGACAACCTGCCCGATAACAGAGACTCTTCAAATGAACCAATCAAAGACCTTCGAACAGGAATCCCAGTCAGGTTTAGTATCAATTTTGCAGTGTGCGGCAAAGTGGTAACATTGGAATACCAAGTCCGAGCACCAACAGAGTTACAGTTTGGAGTGCACGGAGCTGAATCTTTCTGCAAAATTCCAAATTCTTGAAATGACTTGCTTGTGATACCAAACCCGTCTTCAGGATCAATAAAGTTACCTTCAACCATTTCATTAAGCTTTATATCATGCTTTTTACGGCCAAGAGGAGATGAAGATATAGGTGGTGAAACCTTCCTAGGAGATATGGCTATTGCCCCCACCTGAATCCTTACTCCACCTATTTCTTTATAGGGGAGAATTTCAGGCATTGCACAAAAATGATCAGTGGGTTCTTCATCATCGAGCAATGGACCATCTGTAAAAACAAGAGGATTCAATTTACTGCTATCTAACATGGGATTGCATGTGTAACATCTAGATATAGACCAGGGAGAGGAGCCATTCAGATGGTTCCCATCACCCACATTAGCTTTATTACTATCCTGCATCATAAACATATTATAATCCTGATCTGTTTGAACACTTGGAGTCTTGTTAAAGGTTTCCCATCCTCTTGGTATATCAATATCCAAAGGATCACCATTGAACTGTTTTGAGTGCAGCATACCATTTAGAGGGGACAATATGAGCTTCCTAGCCTGTGATCCAATCGTATCATCAGACTTTTGCGGTATACCCATTATAGAGGATGAGTTCAGTCTATCCGAATCATTCATTCCAGACCCATGAACTGACAAACTTGTGCCGCTTGATTCAAAACCTATAACCCTTGAAACAGGGCAATGCACATCTCTCCCCGTCTTGAGTGTAAACCATCCATGCTTGTCATTCAAACCGTTCTTCAGTCTGCACTCATTCACAGCCCCACCATCAACCAAATTCGTGAAAGGAAACAATCCATCCTTGCCCATCGGCAATTCCAGGGCTGGGTTTCTCTGAAACTCACCATTAGAAGATCCAGAAAACCCATGGTCATAGAATGAAGTGTCCCCCATGACCCCGTTTTCCCCCACCTTTCCACACAACCCCTCCAATTCACAATCATCGATACAAAATCCATTTGGTGATGATATTGCGATTTCACCATCAATTTCATCAGAGGAAAGCCGAGTCAATCCCATCTCTGGGACAAAACTCACCACCTTCCCTACTCCCTATAATTCAAATAAAGAATCTGCCTACACCTTCCATCCAAACCCATCGATTTTACTAAGGAAGAAATTCTAACCCGTTTGGCCTGCCCATCACAATTTAACCACGCCCGCTGCAAGATAGAAAGGAAGCGAGATTCCATAAAAAGATCCAACTTTTACGTTAGGATCCTTAATCCCACTACTAACTAACCGAGATTTCTCTTCCCCTAACCGCAATCCTCCTGCCAAAATCAACCACGAACCCCAGAAAATACCTCAAACTCCACAAAGAAGAAGCGATGACGAACTTCCGATCCATCGCTGCCCGCCAGGAAACTAAGCCAAACCCTTCTTCGGACAACCTGATGAGCAAATCAATAAAAAACAAACAGGAAATTCAGGAAAAAGGAAGAGAGGAGTCAAAATCCCCCACACTGATAATCAAAACAACCAAAACAAACAGAACGCTTGGGATCAAAACCAAGGCTACGCTACCGATTCACCACCAACGGCGAGAGAGAGAGAGCCGAAAGGAGATCAACATTAATACTCATAAAGATCAACAAAATGTTGAACCCATGAACCGAACAAAATAGAAAACAAAACTAAATCAAAACACCGATTTGCGCTCCTGGATTCTTCATCGGCGAAAGAAAATATCACAAATTAAAAGAATAAGCATATCAAAAACAAGATTCAATCTTTTCTTTTCTTTCGAACAAACAGATTCAAGTAAAGAAAAAAAAAAGGAGAGAGAGAGAGAGAGACCCAAGAACACCATATAGTCAAAACACAATAAAAGATCAGAAACTAAAAGAATAAGCGCATCCCAAACAAGATTCAAATCCAAAAAAAAGAAAAGAAAGAGAGAGAGAAAGGGACTCAAGAATACCATAGAGTCAAAACCCAAGAAAGGATCAGAAACTAAAAGAATAAGCGCATCCCAGACAAGATTCAAATGCAAAAAAAGAAAATGAGAGGGAGAGAGAGACTCAAGAACACCATAGAGTCAAAACCCAAGAAAGGATCAGAAACTAAAAGAATAAGCGCATCCCAGACAAGATTCAAATGCAAAAAAAGAAAATGAGAGGGAGAGAGAGACTCAAGAACACCATAGAGTCAAAACCCAATAAAGGATCAGAAACTAAAAGAATAAGCTCATCACAAACAAGATTCAAATGCAAAAAAAAATGAAAAGAAAACGAGGGAGAGAGAGAGAGCTGGGGAGAGAAATCCACGGAAATGGTACTTACCAATATCGTGGAAAGTGCCGGAGTTGGTGAAATCCGACGGTCTTCCGTCGGATTCCTGAGTCGTAGGAAGAATAGTGGCACCTTCTTCTTCCTCTTGGAGAGAGAGGTTTTGTTGGGTGGCAACCACATGAGGCCGACTTGCTTACGTACTTTTCAATCTCCAACAAACGAATTTTCTGGCGACACTGTTTTGATGAAGGCCTGCGTCCTTTCCTGGATTTTGTTTTCCTTTTCCCACTTTTTTCAACAAAATTTGATCATAGATGGCGCCAGTTCGGCCTAAGACCATGAGGCCACGTGCCTTAACCTTTTGGTCTACACGCAACATTTTTTTTTTTTTACCAAAACCCCTCCCATTGAGACCTACAATACCCTTAGAGAACTTGGGATATGTCCTAAACATGGTCCCTGATTCTTTCCCAGTTAGGAATGTCAGGGGACCGGAGTGGGGTCGTGAACAAGGTCTCCACCTCCTTTCCGTCTCAAAATCCGGACCTTATAAGGATTACATGAATGAAATTTGTACCGTACCCGGTTAAATAATACCTTCTATCTTTTTTCACATTGAAAAATTATGGATCTTAGATGAAACTCGGGTCAGTGTCTGGTATAAAATTTTAGAAACCATACCAGGTTCTATATCGGACTCTCTCATTTATTACCAAACTCTTAACCCCTGTAGGGACATGTTGATCACTCAAGATGGATGCCTTGGTTAGCAAAAGTTTAACAATTTCATTATAATTTGCCAAATGTCTCTATTGATAATTAAAATATTGGCTAGCCATGATAGTATCTTGTTAACTGGCAAATAATGCTTCATTTGCTCAATGTGACCTCACAAATGTATTTATTATATCTCATTTATTAGAATCATGCATTGGATCGAATGCTTTTGTTTACGTGGAAACATGTTTTTTTTTTTTGCAATTATAGATTTTGTTGTATTATTGATTACTGATTTTTGCAACTAGCTCTTAAAAAATCTACTTGTGCATTGAGATTGAGCAATTTTTTGTTTTTGTGAAAGTAAGCATTGCAATTGGCCCCGGGGGAAGAGGTCCTAGCCTCGAATTAAGATGGTAACTATGGCAGGCTGAGCCAGCACGATCAGGTCTTCGTGTCGGGTATGGTTTCTTTGGGTTATAAAAAAAAAAAAAAGTATTGCAATTGAGCAATTGAAAGCATGATTTAAACTAAACAAACTATATAAATCATGTCGGTAGGCATGATTAGTAAAGTCTAGGGTAACCAAAACTAAGAGTTTAATTCGAAAAAGAAACTCGAGCTAGCATGCAAACAATATGCTGGTGGTAATTATGAACACATTTTGGCTTTGTGTGATGAAAACTTATCTCACAGAGACGTGCCACTTTGGCCTCGTGTTTTGGGTGACACGACCGGACACGTTATGACACGTCGAGCGATACCAATTCCGAGGTAAATGGTTCCTGAATCGCACAAATTTTAACCAGGGAAAGACATGTTTCAAAAATATATTACAATATTAAAAGTTGTTTTTTTACTATTTTCAGATATTTTTGAAAAATTAACCGATTCTGGTGATTTCTGTCTTGATTTTCTGCGGATACTTATCTGAAGATTCAGGTAGAGGTGTCAACCGGTCGAGTTTGGTTGGGACACGGGTAGAATCAGACTTGAACCAAATTTTTGGGTATGGTATCGGGTTTGGACTCGAGTTTAATCGGGTCCATCTTATGAAAAAACATACCTGGTCCCAATAATAACTACATGAATCATACCCGATAAAACCATATTTTTTATCATTTCTACATTGAAAATTTATGGGTCTTAATCAGAACTCAGGTGGGTCTGAGTTTGGTATAAAATTTCACAAACTATACCCTGGTCCATGTATTAATTGTACATTCGGGTTCGGATCAGAGTCTTCTTATTTATCACCATACCCGGATCCTTTAGGGTCTGGTTGGGTTTGGATCCGGGTAAACCAGGCCGTTGACACCCCTAGATTCATGCCGATATTGACAACATAGAAGACATGTTCATACGGTTATTCTTCGTAAGTTTTATTATTTTTATATTATTTCAATTTTTAAATATTGAAATATCAAAAAATAAACTTGTATTTATTAAACAATTTAGTGTCTTATTTTTTTCAAAATTCAAGTTGCAGGTTGAACCTAGTTGCATGTCCCCGTATCTCGAGTAGGGTGCCATCACTTGACACAATTTTTGTGCCTTAGGCAGCTGATCGCCCTCCATCAGGTAATGGACCCCACACCTGACACGCCCTATCCTCGTTGATCAGGTGGCGTAAAGCACAAAAAACGGTGCCATGTGATGGCACCTGATCTTTTCACCTGTATCCTTGTAATTAATGCCGTTTCCAAATAAAGTATCGGTTTTCAAGAAAATGGACGTGTTGAGATTTGCTCATTTTCGGTGGGCTGAAACTTTTGACCCACTTTTTTTTTTTTTTGAAATTTACAGCAAGAAACCATCTTAAAATCAGAGACCTAAGGGTATGCTTGAAGGTTACTAAATGAACAAAAAGAACAGAACAGAACGTTCCATAACTGTCCCAAGTCCAACGTTTGTTTGGACCATACTCAAATGCTATGTTCCAAATGTCTCTTGTTTGATGAAAATGTTCAAATAACTTGACGGTCATCGATAATGGGTTATATTACTTCGTTTTGAATTGCATGACCCGATCCATCCACCATTTTACATGTTTTAACAAGTTTATTATTGTTTTTTACCCCGATATGGATCCAATTACGAAATTATATATAAATCATGATTTCTTGCTCCAAATATGAATCTCGATCGGGATTTTTGCTCTGCATATAGATTTTTGCTCCAAATAAGGATTTTAAATTGGATTTTTGCCTCAAATATGGATTTCAAATTGAATTTTTGCCTCAAATATGCTTTTTTTCCTCGAATATGGATCTCAAATTGGATATTTACCCTAAATATATCTTTTTGCCTCGAATATGGATTTCAAATTGAATTTTTGCCCCGAATATGGATCTCAAATTAGATTTTTGCCCTGAATATGGATCTCTAATTGGATTTTGCCCCAAATATGAATATCAATTTGGTTTTTGCAAGATTCATATTTAAAGTTAGACATTATAGACTAACAAATGAAAATGGTGAATAGGACAGAAACTTCAGCATCATGGAAAACTTTCAGGCCAGAAGAAATAGTTTGGAAGGGGTGAAAATGCTCGTTGAAACAATGCATATTCAACCCATACCCATTGGGTTGTTAGCTGATGATGGAAATTTGGCAAGGTTTAGCAAAGTTTAACCGGCTAGGTTTTATATGCCTTTTTAACCATTAAATGTGCAGAATGCAGTAGATGGAAGGATGCAAAACATTAGGTCAATAAAATTAGTATATGAATGCATGGCATCAAAAAAACATTAAAAAAAAGGCTATCCTTCCAAAATTGCTGCAGTCTGAGCAAGCTGGAGAGGCCTTTCAACTGCATCCTATACTTTGGTATGGTCGGATTCATACAAAGTTCTCTAGATATAAAACTTGAAGCCTGCAGAGATGGACAACTAGTTATAAACATCAACAAAAAAAAACCATGTACAAATATATTAGAAAATGAAAGAGTAATCATTATGCCAAAAAAAAAAAGGAACATCAATTTAGATCTGTGACAACAATTTTCAACGAAAAATTCAGCCTTCCACTTTGATGAATACAATCAAGGAAAAGAGGAAATTATAGTTGTTGGAACATATGCAGCATCATGTGCAGACTATGACTAAACCAACCATACTTAGCGGGAGTTACAACCTACTAGAACTACCTATCAGTATATAATGATAAGTCAATTTTAGGGAAATTTTAACATTAACTACCACAGAGATTATTGTATTTGAACTTATGTTGCTACCTTGCATCCTCTGCTTGTGGTACACATGAGTCCCCATTGTGTGTAACATCCAACTTGAGGGGATAAAGATATTTGCAAGAAAACCCACTCAAGTATTTCTCTTTCACTTGTAGCATCTGCCCACAAAAATGGGCATTCTAAGTGCCTAGTAGATTACCAGCTTACAAATGAATAACTTAAGGTGCAATATTAGATTAGCTCATATGATGGTTTTTACTTAAACGCAGATGCTCTTCCAGACAAAGCACTGTTTTGTCTATCTCATTGCCTCCAAGGTTTTATTATGGCTCTTCAAGAGACCATTTTGTCGAGGAAAACGAAATAATAGAGAAAAGAGTTTACGACACAAAATCAAGACACTGAACGCGAATCGAACTCGAAATCAGCTACTCTGATTCAGAACCAGCAGATCTCAAGCTCGATTGACACTGGTTTAGCACAATCGAGTCCATCCGAGCTAAATTACAAAAACCACATACAAAAAATTACCAAAAATGAAAAAAAAAATACAGAGAAACGAGTTGCTGATCCATAGCAATTTCAGCAATTAGAACAACAAACAAAAACATTAAAAAAAAATACGAAGGATTTACCATCTGGCGAAGACGGTCCAGTTGTACTGCGAGAGGTATAGACGCCGGAGGGCCGAAGCGAAGCACGCCATCAACAGAGGTTCCTTAGAGAGGAGATGGCGAATCGGAGAAGAAAAGGCAGCGGAATTGAAGTGGGTCTAGGGTTTTTGAAGAATGGGAATCGGGTGGATTTCTCCTCCTTTTTGTTATTAAGGTGGGTCTAGGTTCCAACGACGCTTTCCGTGGACTTTTGTCCCGGACTCCAGGCCTCCCCAACAAAAAAAAAGTGCTTCCTTTTCACAAAACAAACGCTCCTTAAAAGAGAAGGGTTTGTTTCATACCTTTTCTCATCAAAGAACTGGAATGAAACAAACATTTTCATGAGAAACATGGGTTGAGCTCATATAATAAACAAAAGAAATAGCATTTTTTCTATCAAAATTGGTTCACTTCTCCTTATGAAAAAAAATACTCAACTTCTTAGTGAATCTATCAAATAGAAACTGTGATGGCCCAAAATCCCAAAAAAAAATCCTTAGATTTTTAAAGATTTTTTTTTTTTTTGAAATCAACATTGGGCAAGCAAAAAACTATAAGGAAAGACAACTGAAAATTCTGAGAAGATTACAGGAAGAATCAACAAGTAGAAACAACACATTTCCATTGATTTACAAAATGAGACAGAAAGATGCACAATTTATTTCTTTACAAATTATCTTTCAAAAAGATGGAACATTTCCCCAAATAACTGCCAGAAATGCGAAAAGTTTAGAAGTATAGGATCCAATCCTCCGCTGCACATCGAACCCCATCGCTCAATCTGTCAATCACCTGCATCCCCATAAAATGGGGTCAGACCTCTTGCGAGGTGGTGAGATAAACCATTCACAATACACCATTTTCAAGAAAGCATAAACATGATAGCAATTATGACATGAATTAAAAGTACGTAACAAAACTACGGTTAATATGATGAAACTGTCAGAAACATGCAACCAATGTATATGTGCATGTGCGTATATATGTGCATCGTGCGACAAGTACGAGAACTAGCAAAAGTAGCAATGCAAAGTTGTGTACATCATGATGAGACAGTTAGAAACATTTAGCCAAAGTATGACATCACTAAAAATGTATGACAAAATATGTATTAAGAATGAAAGTGCATGTAACTACACATTTCTAACATAAAAAAACAAGTGTAACTGGTAAGTCAAAGTCAGTATGTGATAGTTTTCTGCTTATGTTCTTTCTTACTTACTCAATCGGGTACGCGAAGGAAACTCTTATAGGTAGCGGATTTCAAACTATATTCTTCAAGTCGAACCGTTTTGTAAAATGGGCGACCGGGCAGTGAGACTTATAACAACATTCCCTTATTCTGAGGTACATAGGCCCATCTGGCCTTGTGTTCCCCACAAGGCAACACGAACAACATACAAAGATCTAGTCTGCCCATTCACGTGCTCTAATACAACAAAGTCAAGAGAAGTCTTTCGCCGGTGAAAACGACATAACACCATTTTATGTTCTAAGGGTATTACGATATGTGACCTCACTCACGAACGTAGGACAATCGCCCAATGCAATACATGTGGAGTTCAACATTATCAACTGAGAAATGTGCCAATACCCTACATGGTGTTTGATTCCCAACCCTTTGTCGGGATACATCAAGTGTGTAGTGTGCGACATGCATCCGTGTATTATCCACGTGTAACACATTAGATAAATATGAATAACGCACAAGAACAAACTACGATACTTGATGATAAGTAAGCAATAGTTGAGTCTAGTGACATGGCGTGCCAAAGTGGGTGTATAAAGACTTCTAATTTACACAATAATCTTTGATTATTCTTTTACGCATATAATAAGATTTAATTCACAACAACTACGTATATTGCATGCATTCTATCTCGCAATTATGTTAATATGTGCAAGTGAGCATAAGAAACTTGGTGATATAATTCAATGCACATGACAAATATCCATTTATTACATATTACATTTCTACACTTGAGAACGAGCATGTTTCTTTAAGCCATAGTGTGATCTTGTGTATGTGGTGCTCTAATACCATAAAACGAGCTCCAATCCATTTGACACACATGCGAGAAGAATATCTTGCGCAATCAACATGATGCATGCATCACACGACGTATTGTGACATTTGTGCAAAAGTAAGCAAGGGTGTAGCTACAACCGTGTACAAGCATTCATGATTTTCAATATGCTCACACCTCACCATGTATGCTATGTAGCACATATATTCCCACACATGTATTTTTCACATATACTTGTAATTCATTCCATAACATGCTATCATATATGTTAACGCAATAGTTGAGTCTAGTGTTATGGTGTGCCCAAGGTGTGAGTGCAATGACGTACAACATATTTCTATTAGCTTTGCACACATACAAATATGTAAATTGTAGCATTTACGCATGTCACATACGATTTGTAATTGCATTCATGAAAATATGTTCGAGTGTCATTGGTCAACTATTAACGATATGTAAGCAAATACGCATTTTCTTACAAGTTATGACAATACAAAAAATTTACATTTCATGTGCCACATCACATGCCATTATACATCGCATTAGGTGCCCTTAAGCGAAAAAGGTGATTCACATAATCGTAACGCATCGCGCCATCATTCATACACAATTCAATAAAGGATTCACATGCACGTGTTATGATGTGCAAGTGATGTACGATAACCTGCGAAACATGCTTGCGAGAATTACATTTGCACACTTTTCTTTTGCGAAGATTCAAACATTGGTGTTTGCTCTTCAACGATACTCAAACAAGGTATATGCGAGGAACCACATGTCACAACCATGACATGGGTAGCTGCAGCCTATGAGGTTGCAGCGAGAGTGTCGCACCACCCACAACTACAATAAAATGAGGGTCTTGACCAGCTGCGAGTAGGGCACCCAAAATGAGCAGCAACCTGCAGCTCATTGACCACCTCCCTGCTGCCATGATGCAGCAACAGGGTACAACAAAGGTCCAGCAAAATGGCTCACACACTGCCCCTTTGTGGTCAACGCACGATAGCCATGACCTAACCCAAACTAGGTGCAGGTCGCGACAACAACAAGCAGCCCAGGTATGGACTGACTGGTCCAGACCTGTGCTGGAATCGCTCAAACCATGAGCAATGCCTGAACCGGGGTGTCCAGACTCGTTATGGCCCTACCACAACCGAAAATGATGCAAGCCCACAGCCTGCACTAGGACGCAGCACACCTGCTGCAACCCGGATGAAGCAAGCAACCGGATGCAGCAAGCAACCGGACGCCAGCCACGATGTCGCTGTAAGAGGAGGTGACCCCGTCCGAGACCCTGCTCGGTCCAAGGTGACCTCCTGACAGGTCTGGACCAGACTCGGTCCAGAGCGTGTCAGGCTGAAAACAGGAGGGCTACTGCAGGCCCAGGGCTTAAGGCCATGTTATAGTTCGGCAATAGGCAAAAAGGGAGGGAGAGAGGAGGGTTCGGCAGGGCTCGACCTGGACTAGCCCAGGTTAGCATCACCTAAACCCAAAGGGGCTGGCCCGACTGGGTAAGGTTGTTGGGCTAGAGCCAGTCCACGACCTTCTTGCCACCCGAAAATCACCATGGCAGCCCCGGATTTGCTGTCATAATAGAGCAGATCCATGGGCTGCCACTAAGCTTGCAAAGAATAAGGAAATAGGGAAAATGAACGTCGTGAGGGGGCTCTTACGGCGATGAAGTCGATCGAGTACTTCAGTCGACCCAAAGAAAAATGTGAGGGTGTGCGCATAAACGGTGAAAACGTGGCCACAAGGTAGGAACCGACATCTACACGCTCTAATCCACCAAAACCTCTTGCACTTCAATAAATGCAAGAAGAATATGAGGCTTCATGCTTCTATCAAGACATGCATATATAATATTCCAATAAAACGGTAAGAAATGGAAGGAAACACCCACTACAAGAAAACATGTTGTTAGCGATAGACGATAGCGACAGAATATTTTCGTCGCTCGTTAGCGACGGATTAACGAGCAAAAAACATATGTCGCTATAATCCATGAAGCATACGAAACCAGCGACGAAATATAGTTCGTCGCCCAGTCCGTCGCTATTTAGCGACGGATTTTGCGACATACTATTTTATCGTTACGTCTGCACGATTTACCGACGACTCTTGCAACAAACTTTAGTTTGTCGCTACGTAGCGACGGACTTGGCGACGGTGTATCGTTTGTCACTGGTTTCGTAAATTTGATTTACGTGGGCTTAGCGACGGATTAAATTCGTCGCTAAGTTTCGAATAACCCTAATCTCAGACAGCTTTTCCTTTTCTTCTTTCGCTGCTCCCGTCGTTCGTCGGTCCCACTCCCACCGTCCGCCGGTCCCATCGTCCGCCGGCCCCGCCGCTCGGAGAAAGGTAAAGGACCCCCCCCCCCCCCTCGGCAGGGGGTCGACCCCCTGCCCGAAATTCAGGGGGTTAACCCCCGGCTCGAAAACGCGGGGGTTAACCCCCTGCGTTTTCCGGCAGGGGACCCCTGCCCCCTGCCTTTCCGGTAGGGGGTCGACCCCGGCAGGGGGTTTAACCACCTGCCGTAACAGGCAGGGGGTCAAGCCTTTCCTGCTCAGGCAGAGGGGTGACCCCTGCTGTTCCGGCAGGGGGTCGACTCACCGGCGGAAAGGCTGGGGGTCGACCCCTTGCCCGAACAGGGGGTCAGTTAACTCCCTACGTTTCGTAAGGGGGTTAACCCCCTATGTTCCATAAGGGGGTCGACTCCCTGCCGGAACAGCAGGGGAGTCGACCCCTTGCCAGAACAACTTTTTTTTTTCGTGGTAACTTCATTTTAAAAAAGTGTTTTTTTTTGTACAGATTTTTCAACGGAACCAGCTCGTGCTCAGCCACCTGTGGTAAGTAAGTGTCAAAATCAATGCAAATCGGGTAAATACCCGTGGTGAGTAAGTGAGGCAAGTGTATCACATGTTATTTAATTTATTAGATGTAACACTTTATTGTTCACACGCTCACTTAGTTGTTGATATTTAGGGTTGCTTCGTTGGAGTTCGAAGATCATGCTGAGCATGATTTTAATGTATGAATATTGAAGTGTTATTATTTTTGGAGTACGGAGTTCATGCTAGGCATGGTAGTAGTTAGTGAGATATTGAAGTGTGTTTGTTGCAGGTACATATTTGCCATTTGTTTGATATGAATGATTACGATGTATTACAATGTTTGATGTAATTGTATCCATGTTTACATGTAACTTTCAATTTGATTATGACTTCCATGTGAAATTGTATAATGAAAGCATGTTTCAAATGATTGTATCGTGTCATTAATAGTTTGCACATGAAAATATTAAGTTATCAATGCATGCATCAAAATTCTTGTTATTGTATGACATCATATATTGCATGATAAATTTGATATGTTCTTCATCGTAGCATTATGATTGTTCTCTTTTAATTCGTTAGGCTATTATTCGTAACATCATAAGAAAATGACTGCAAACCGTGAATTGATGTACCGTAGGATAGTGGACAATGAGTTATCGCATGAATATATGGATGGTGTTGACAGTTTTATTGAATTTGCAACGGCAAGTGTCAGTACAGTGGATCCCACATGTCAGATTAGGTGTCCTTGCAAAATTTATAAGAATAATCGATTTGTAGAACCTCATAGCGTTAGACATCACCTATACAGGAAGGGTTTTGTGAGTGATTATCAGAACTGGATGTTTCATGGAGAAGAATTTAGAAACGATTTTGATGCACGAGTGAATGTGGTGCACGATAATCCATATACAGATTTGATATTTGATGCCGCAGGAACAGAACTGGGTTCTGCTATGAGTTCTAGTGATGTAAGAACTGTCGTAGATAAAGAATCACCAAACGATGCAGCTAGTAGATTTTATGATTTACTTAGAGATGCTGATGAGCCACTTTGGAACGGTTGTGAGATTCACACTATCTTGTCTACAGTTCTTCAACTAATGAATTTAAAGTCTGAGTATAATTTGAGTCAATCATGTTTTGACCGTTTGTGCATGATTGTGAAGAGTATGTTGCCCAAAGATGAGAAATTGCCACAAAATTTCTATCGTGCAAAAGTTATGGTCAACGCTCTAGGTATGGGTTACAAAAAGATTGATGTTTGTCCAAATCACTGCATGTTGTATTTCAAGGAGCAGAAAAACAACATATCATGCTCGTCATGTGGGCATCCTCGGTTTAAGCTAAAGACAAGAGGCAATGGTAGCACGAGATCAAAGAAAGTTTCATACAAGTCGTTCTGCTACTTTTCTATCACTCCTAGATTGCAGCGATTGTATAGGTCTTCAAAGAGAGCTAAACACATGAGATGGCATGCAAATAAAGTTTGACACGATGAAAACAAGATCATGTATCCTGTTGACGCTGAAGCACTTTGATCGTACTCATTAGAACTTCGCAATGGAAGTGTGAAATGTTAGACTCGGTCTATGTACAGATGGATTTAATCCATTTGGGGGTAGATCAACTCCATACTCATGTTGTCCAGTATTTGTAACTTCATACAACCTTCCACCAAGCTTGTGTATGAAACGTCCAAATCTTTTCTTGTCTCTGTTGATCCCTGGTCCGACCTCACCTGGCCAAAATCTTGATGTATATCTAAGGCCATTGATTGATGAACTAAAAGTATTATGGGATGACGGTGTTACCACGTATGATGCCCACAAAAAACAAAATTTCAACATGAAGGTCGTTGTTCTATGGACAATCAGTGACTTCCTTGCATATGGTATGCTATCTGGTTGGAGCACACATGGGAGGTTGGCTTGTCCGTACTGCATGAAGGATTCCAAAGCTTTTAGATTAAGGCATGGAAGAAAGCCTTGCTGGTTTGAGTGCCATCGTCGATTTCTACCCAGCGACCATCCATTCCTACGACAAAAGAATGTGTTTAAAGCGGGCACAACTGAAACGGAAGGTTCATCCTCAAGATTGTCTGGCATAGAGATTCTAAGAAGATTGCGATATTTTCCAGATGTATTAACAGATGCTCGATGTCCTACACCCTTCCGTGGATTTGGGAAGGATCACAATTGGACGAAGAAATCTATTTTTTGGGAACTACCGTATTGACCGACCCTATTGATACGACATAATTTGGATGTGATGCATGTGGAGAAAAATGTGTTTGATAATGTGTTCAATACAGTAATGAATGTTAAAGGAAAAGCGAAGGATAATCCGAAGGCCCGTATGGATTTAAAATTAATATATAAAAGACCAGAATTGGAACTCAAAGAGTATAATGGCAAAGTACTGAAACCAAAGGCAAAGTACGTGCTCGGACCTGATCAAATAAAACATGTATGTCAATGGTTGAGACAACTGAGATTTTCAGATGGATATGTCTCTAACATTGCTCGGGCTGTGAAGATTGACGATGGACAGTTATATGGGTTGAAGAGCCATAATTGTCATATCTTTATGCAACGATTGATACCTCTAGCATTCCATGATATGTTTGACAAACCTATATGGGGGGTATTGTCTGAGTTGAGCGGATTTTTCAGAACATTGTGTGGATCGGAGGTCGTAGTATCAGATGTAAAGAATCTCGAGGACTTTGTCATCACCACTGTTTGTCTGCTAGAAAAGATATTTTCGCCAGCATTTTTCGATGTTATGGAACATTTGATCATACATCTGCCATATGAACTAAGGGTTGGTGGCCCTGTGCAATATCGATGGATGTACCCATTTGAAAGGTATATGTTTTTTTATATTTGTCTCTTTAATGACAGATATTTAAAATTTGAAATGTATATTCTTGTCAGATGCATGTTCGACCTAAAAAAAAAGGTTCGTAATAAAGCAAGAGTAGAAGGCTCTATTTATGAGGCATACACTTTAGAAGAGATTTCAAATTTCTCATATATGTACTTCGAACCTCATATTCCAACACGTTACACATGTCTGCCCCGTAACGATGATGGAGAACAAGTAACTGTAGCTGATAAACTGTCAATATTTCAACCACTTGGGCATGCATTTGGTAGTTGTCGATCAAGGCTATTGACAGATCGAGAGCAAGACGCAGCACACATCTATATTCTTTTTAATTGCTTAGTGATCGACCCATACATCGAGTAAGTATATGTAGATGCAACATAATTATAAATCCTTTTATGTTCTATATGTGGATACATGGCTCGGTAATATAAGTATTTGTGGTTTGCAGACGATTTGATCTGGAGTTGCAAAGAGAAGTTTCACATCTCACTGATGCAGAAGTACAAAAAGAGCGTGAAACTAAGTTTGTGGAGTGGTTGAAACAGTTGGTAAAGAAGCTAACATAAATTTTGTACTTATAAACAACACTAAGTTACTTAATTGATTGTGATCATAATCATTGTTTATGTCTGTGCGTAGGTCCGCCATGGTGATGTTAAAGATCAAAGAATATGTGATTTAGAAAATGGTCCGACCAAAGTTGTGCAATGCTACAACGGGTACATCGTAAATGGTTATTGATTCCATACAAAAGATTACGATATAAACAAATCAATGATAAATAGTGGCGTGTGTGTCAAGGGTAGCAGCTACGGTGAAAATGAACATGATTACTACGGTGTTATAGAGGAAATAATGGAGTTGACTTACTTAGGCATAAATAAAAGGGTAACTTTATTCAAGTGTCATTGGTTTGATCCAACTGCAACAAGACTTGACAAAGCTTCAGGCATTGTGGAGGTGAATCATAAATCCAGGTTTGGAACATATGAACCATTCATATTAGCCTCACAAGCTCAACAAGTTTATTATACTTCATATCCGAGTATAAAAAAGTCAGATAGAAATGAATGGTGGGTAGTTTGCAAGGTGAAGTCCAAACTATACCCCGAGTATGATCAGTTACAAGAAGATGAGTTAGCTGAAGACAGCGATTACTATCAATTAGATGATGTCTATGACTTCGCTTATGGTCACGATGTTGCGCATGATATGCATGTCATATCTCCATTGGCCGATGAAACATTCATAGAGGAATGTGATCCAAATGATGTACCAAGTGGATGGACAAACAATGAAGAAGAAGAAGAAGAAAAAGAAAGTCAAACTAGTGACGAGGAAGAATTCTCAAGCTAGTGAGCAAAATCTTATACTACAAACATCTATTTAAATGCATTGCAGTACTTGATGTGAATGATTTGAATTATTTGAATGTATTGTAATACTTGATGCGAATGAATGAGTTGTATTGCAATACTTGGTGTGAATGATTAAAAATTTTGTTTGAATGTATTGTAATACTTGATACGAATGATTCGAATGCATTGCAATATTTGATGTGAATGATTTGAATTATTTGAATGTATTGTAATACTTGATGCGAATGCATGAGTTGTATTGCAACACTTGATGTGAATGATTAAAAATTTTATTTGAATGTATTGTAATACTTGATACGAATTATTTGAATGGATTGTAATATTTGATGTAAATGATTTGAATTATTTGAATGTATTGTAATACTTGATACGAATGATTCGAATGCATTGCAATACTTGATGTGAATGATTTGAATTATTTGAATATATTGTAATACTTGATACAAATGATTCGAATGCATTGCAATACTTGATGTGAATGATTTAAATTATTTGAATGTATTGTAATTTATGCAACGAATGATTTGAATTATTGCAATACTTGATGTGAATGATTTGAATTATTTGAATGCATCGTAATACTTGATGCAAATGATTTGAATGCATTGCAATGCTTGATGTGAATGACTTGAATGCATTGCAGTACCTGATATGAATGATTTGAATTATTGTAATACTTGATGTGAATGACGTGAATGTATTGTAATACTTGATGTGAATTATTTGAATGTATTGTATGACATATGTTATTTGTTAGAATATGGTTCATGGAGGTTACAGTGGTCGCTCATCCAGTAGTAGCCAGACCCAACCTTCATCTTCACGGGCTCCTGTGATAGGTATATTGATTAACTAATTGGATGCTTGATTAGTTCAAATGCGCATTCTGAGAACTTCTAACGTATTTTTTACAGATGATGTTTCGCCTATACACGACTCACCTACACCAGTTGATCACACAAGTCAGAAGCCAACACAGGAAGCAGGGTTTTCTCAGTCTGGCACAAGAAGACTCATTCGAATAGTGTATATCTATAATCGACCGTAAGTATTTCGTTTTCAATTATTGCATATCTTATAAATATTTTATATTGATATTTACTGTGTAACAATTCATGTGTAGCACGAGGTTTGAGCCACAAGAAGTAGTACGGGAGATTAGGAATTCACTTTTTCAACATCTACCAGGACCGGTTGCTCAATGGAAAGAGTACCCAAAAGAGGTGTTAGACAGATTGTGGTCCTCATTCACGGTATACAGTTGTTCCTCATAGTTAATATGTTTCATATTTAATTTTTTTAAGTAATGTCTACTAACTTTTTGAAAATATTTATAGGTTTCGAATCGCTTCGCAACTACGGTAGAAGAAAATGATGCAAAGAAGGTGTGGCAGAAGGTGCCTGCCAATCGATTTGCAGACATGCTGCACACTATGAAGACTGCAGCAAAAAAAACATCTGGCATAGTAGATGATTCACTACAGTGGAAGGACCATGGCCCTATTACTATCATGAGAGATTACTGGAATGAAATATGTGATAAGTGGGCGGGAGATGCATTTAGAAATTGCTCTGCGAAGGCTGCACAAAATCGAGCAAAAATGTCTGAAGCCCATCTACACACAGGTGGATCTAAGACATTTGGGAGTCACCTGAAGAAAATGGTAACTCATCAATATATAATATTAATTTTATAAGTATTGTTGCAAACTTGTGTACTAAATCTTTTGTCCTTTAACTTCGCAGGAAGCAGAAAAAGAAGGCATTATACCATATAAGGATGTGTTTGTTGAAACACATAAACAGAAGACCACGGGAGTCTTCGTATCAGAGAAGGCGAGAACGATAACGATATGTATTTATTCTATTAATAATCATTGCAATATGCAAGTTATCATAATGTTATCATTAATTATTAATGCATACTTTAAACATTATTTTGTAGGAGGCATATGAGCAACAGATGGTAGAGCGATATGGCGATAACACTACTCAGCATCCATCATTTGATCCTGCAGCATGGGTGACTGCAGCAGGTGAACCCAAAAAAGGTCGCGTGTTCGGGTTTGAGAGTAATCTGAACACTTCACCAATTATTGCTTCTTCCAGTTACGGCTCACAGGCTACTTTCACCGACATAAGCTCCAAGCAGCAGCCTATTCTTTCTGGTGATGATGTATGCCAGATCATTAAGGACACAATGAATGACTACTTCCATGACATTGTCGCCCCCTTTCTCCGAGATGAGATCACCAGTATTGTGTCGAATAGAGGATCTTCGATTGCAGGTCCCTCTCAGGTATAATCACATATTCAGTTTTTTGACTGCCTTAGCACACATATGAGCATGATAGAATCACATATATAACTTTTTGCCTACCTTAGAGCACATATGAGCATGATAGAATCACATATAGAGTTTTTTTATTGCCTTAGAGCACATATGAGCATGCTATAATCACATATAGAGTTTTTTTATTGCCTTAAAGCACATATGAGCATGCTATAATCACATATAAAGTTTTTTGTCTGCCTTAGAGCACATATGAGCATGCTATAATCACATATTCAGTTTTTTGACTGCCTAAGAACACATATGAGCATGATAGAATCACATATAAAGTTTTTTTGACTGCCTTAGAACACATATGAGCATGCTATAATCACATATTCAGTTTTTTGACTGCCTAAGAACACATATGAGCATGTTATAATCACATATTCAATTTTTTGACTACCTTAAAACACATATGAGCATGCCAAAATCACATATAGAGTTTTTTTACTGCCTTAGAATATATATCATTTATGATAGAATCACATATAAATTTTTTTGCTTTGCCTGCCTTAGAGCACATATGAGCATGCTATAATCACATATTTAATTTTTTTATTGTCTTAGCACACATACGAGCATGATCGAATCACATATATAGCTTTTTGTCTGCCTTAAAGCACATCTGAGCATGGTAGAATCACATATAGAGTTTTTCTAGCTGCCTTAGAACACATATGAACATGTTATAATCACATATTCAATTTTTTTACTGCCTTAGCACACATATGAGCATGATAGAATCACATATATAACTTTTTGCCTGCCTTAGAGCACATATGAGCATGATAGAATCACATATAGAGTTTTTTTATTGCCTTAGAACACAAATGAGCACATGATAGAATCACATATAGTGTGTAATTTATTTCATTATATTTTGTTTATCAATATTGATTGTTCTTTTCTTGTGTAGGCTGCTAGCGATAATCAGCGTAGCGGAGCTGAAGGGACAGATAAAGACAATGAACAAGAAGACACACAAAATCTTGGCGATGATTAGAGAACTGTGTTGAAGAAGTTCTATTTTTTTATGTTTCCTAATTGTAATTGTTGAATTGTAAATAATTAAACTTGTTAATTTTAAGGTGGAACAATTAATTGTTGTAGATTCCTTTTATATGGAATTTTTTAGTGTAGTTTGTTTTTTATTTACAAGAAATATAAATTGTACAGGAAATATAAATTGTACCGTTCTCGGTATTTAATTTTCAAATAATTTTTTTTTATTTTTTTCATTTTTGCGATGAATTACCGACGGAAACATCCGTCGATATGTATATAAATCTAGCGACGTCTTAGCGACGGACGTAAATCTGTCGCCAAGCCGAGGTTGCCGTTTAGTATCGGCGGATTGGCGACGGAATAAAGCGCTCGTTAGTCTGTCGCAATTAGCGACGGACATGGCGACAGATTTATTTCGTCGCCAGTTAGCGTCGAAAAATTTGCGACGTAAGCATACCGTCGCATCATCGTCGCTACGCCTGTTAGCGACGGAATAGCGACGGAATGTGGTCGTCGCTAATCTACTGCTTTGTTGTGGTGACCTTACGTTGATCGGACAGTAGAAGAGAAGACAATTTTCTTCTCTTGGCTTGAAGATGAAAACCACTAGAAAATGAGCACACACACACTCACACCCAAATTTTCGGTGAAAGAGTAGAGGAGAGAAGAGAAGACAATTTTCTTCTCTTGGCTTGAAGATGAAAACCACTAGAAAATGAGCATACACACATTCACACCCGAATTTTCGCCCCTTATTCTTCTCTCTCTTCATTTTCAAAAGGTTTAATAGTTTAGGGTTTACAATAAAGGGCTGAGATTAAATCTCAAAAAAGGAAGGGTTAGGGGTTGTTTCACGCCCATCTAGGCATGGGCAAGGTTGTTATTTCTTAATTATGTCTCACACGCCTCCTATAGGATTCAAGCATTTGAATTCTTTTTAAAAAAAATAAAAAATATCATTGACTAAAGTCTATTTTGCTCTCTTGGTTTTAGTAAAATTCTTTTAAAATCTTTTTTTTTATGATGCAAAACTCTTGCCAAGAACCACCTCACTTAATGAGTCCACCTTCTTACAAGGTAAAACTTTAGGTCGAGTGCACGATCACCTAGAGTTACGCGCCTCAACTTGTGATAAAGCAACGGCATCCCCCCATGAGTCATCAGGATTCGATCATGGGCCTTAAGCTTGACACGGGACCACGCTGACCACATGGGTAACCAATGCAATATCCCAACTTATCCTTCTTTTTTTCTTTTCTTTTCTCCTTTTTCCGTTCATCCGATCAACACTAGGGCAACAAGCCCATAATCACCAAACCAATACAACAACATTAATGAATTGCACATGAACAAATTAATTACCATGAAAATAACTGCAACATCATAAAAATAGATAAAAACGTGCTACCAAAGGCCCAGTACAACGCATTGCTCCTGCTTCCCTCCTTGCTTGCCTGAGGTCTAACAGCAGGGTGAGCAGTGGTAAACTGAGACTCTACGGCGAGGCTGGCAGATAAGCAAGAGCACAATTGCTATGATCAGAGCAACCAATATGCCCATCACCTCGATCCCATTCTCATCATCCGAACCGCAGCACACCTTCCCCATCCTCTCTCTCTCTCTCTAAACTTTGATTCTTTGAAATGTGAGAGCAATGAATGAGTATTTGCCTTTCTTCTCAAGAAAAAAACGAGAGAAACGAATGAGAAAAGGGCTAGAGCAGAGCCCCACAAGCAGCAGCAACACTGAAAATTAAAAGCAAAGAATGAGAGGAGGAGGAAGAACTACAAGAGCATAAAGTTGCTCTCCGGCAACTTGCGCTTATCCAGTCATCTTGACCGGCCAATGAAATTGTGCCACGTTAGGGTTTATGCACATGCGTGTGCGGCCCCCATGAGTGGAAAGAAGTTAGGTATGAGTCCGTGAAACCGTACGGAAGGCAACGCGTTGGCCCCGGGCAGCATGGCCCGATATGAGCCAGGCTTGTTCGTTAGCAAAAAAGGATCCCATCCTTCGACATAGACGTGGATCCCAACTTAGCCTTGCCAGACGGTTGAGATCAGTTCGCATCCGGGTGAAAATGTGAACCAATCCTAGCCGTTGATTAAATGTTTAAAAAGGAATGTAGGATGGAACCCATCCTTTGCCAAATGATGGGTTCGGTAAAAAAACTGATCCATGACCCAGACCCGCCAAGTGCGTATCAGGTCGTGTTATGTATAACCGATCCAATGGTTTCGTCATTAATCTCCACTGCATATTCACTTGAGAGATATGCATATGGGCCTCACTCTCGGATCAAAGACCTGGTTGTGCTCGCTTAGCCTGCCATACCTCAGAATCGTCGTTCTAGAGTCGTAGGACCCTGGCCCCCAAGGGCCTATGCTAGGCACGGGCTTGTGCAAGAGGACCCACTGTCAAGGCTTCCAATGTGAGATATGCAGTGAAGATTGAATATAATTGATGGCCCGTTATATACAACACAACATGATTTGCCCTTGACCTACTAGAATCCATACGTCCTGGTCTGGCCCACAAATTTACCAGGTTGATGGGGGCAGGACTAGGCCCAGCTAGGGTCGGCCCCATTAACCAAGTTACTGGTTAAATGTGGCATCCCCAGATCAGAGTCCAGGTCTGTCACTATAATAACCAGCTGCACATAGTGATGTCAACGGTTCTAATTTGGGTCGGATATTGACTGGATTCGAGTCTCTTAGTCAGTTTTGGTCAAACAAGGAACTTTTGATTAACAATCAGATTCTGTTAGGGTTTTACATTTAAAAACTGTTTGGGTTGCGGTGTTGGTGAGGAGATAAGAGGGGTGACGGGAGTGAAGATGAACCAGAGGGGGGGGGGGGAGTTAGTACATGTCACCTTGTGTTGGGACGTTGCAAGTTCGAATCCCAATGGTACATGGTTGTACAACTGGTAGTGTCAACAACATCTTATAGAGGGTGTAGTTGAAAATGTCTCTTCTCCACTCCCAACAACAGCCTCATCTCCCAAAACGGGTATCTCAAACACCTGTGGAGGTTGGTGGTATTAATTACATGATCGTTAAGTACCATCTCCGGATCCCAAAGATAGCCTCAGTCCAATTACCATTAAGAAACCAAGCTTAACCAGCCAAATCTGAATCTGATTAGGTTGGATTTAGTAAAAAAATCTTATCCAGATTCATACTCCAATATAGTTTCATATAAAATTTGTTTCAGATCTAATTTAATTGGAGAATTAAGAATTTTCCACTTTAAATAGAAGATTTGAGAGCAGGGTTAAAGCCAGTAATTTAATCTACGGTGGACACAAATGCACTGTGAAAAGGAAAGTTAAATACTAATAAACTAGACTAACATTTAAAAAAAAAATCAAATAGCTATATTCTACGGCATACCTTTTATAATTGACCTCAATTAAATAATTATTTTATCTAAAAATCTAATCATATATTTATTTAAAAAATAAAATAAAAACTAATTAAAATGTTATGCTATTAAAAAAACTAGAGAACCTCAATCCTAACAAACAATAAAAAAGCTAATCAATTAAATGCTATTTGGAAAAAATGAAACAAAAACCCTTAAAATATAATTAAATATTTATGTGATTTAAAAAACATCAGTCCTAACAGATATCATTCATATATAGGCTAAATGGAAAAAAATAAACCCAAAATTCAAACTAAAATCAAGCATGTGAAATTATGCTTAATGTTGATTAAAAAACACAGAAATATATAATTAAATACTCATCTAATTTAAAAACTAAAATAAACAACCTAATGCTAATTGAAAAAAAAAACACAAAAAAACCCTTAAAGCTAAATAAATATTCATGTTATTTAAAAAACATAAATAAAAAACTAAGTCCTAAGTCCTAGCAAACATTATTTATAATTTCATATATATTAAAAAAAACAAAACCCTTGAAATTATAAGTTTCTAGCTAAAATAAAGCATGTCTAATCATATTTACGGATGTCATATGTTCTGTCCACTCCCACTAATTAAAGATCAGATTTGGGTCGGTCATATGATCCAAATCTGATGTGTGTGTGTGTGAGAGAGAGAGAGAGAGAGTTCTGTCCTGATGCAAAAAAAAAATGACAGTTTTGGCATGGGCCCTATGAAAATCTGAACCTTGGATCTGAGAAACAGTGGTAATCAAACACACCAACGCTGTAAATGGGTTGAACTCACAGGATCTAGCTGCCTGACAAGAGTCTGACTACTCTCCCGAAACCAACTGCACCCAGTATCTGGATCTGGATTTGATCAGGACTGGCCTAATAGAGTAAATCCAAGTTTCTCTTTAATTTTTACATGTAGACAAAATATGGAAAGTGCCCAAAAAGGCTGACAAATTCCAGATCCATATCCATGAGAAAGTGCCCAAACAAGGCTGACAAAATCCAGATCCATATCCATGATCGAAAGTGCCCAAACAAGGATGTAGTCCATGTTTGGCATTGGATCACACCCAACTGCATACGCTCATAGGATTCACAGGAAGAGTCCATAGATATGGAAAGCATTGATCCAGGGGTTTCAATAACTCATCCGACCTGTGACACCAGATCGAGACCCACTGGTGGGTCCTGCAAAATTTTCGGGTCAGTGTAGATGGATTTCATTCACATTCAGTTGGACCTGCATTCAGTTTGGCTTTGTAACACAAGTCCAATTCATTGCATGTGAAAATCTTGAAAAAGAGGATCTGGATTCATGAAACGGTTTCTGCATCAGACCCCATACCCATACTATGCTCCCACTTCTATGATCTGGCTAGGTCTTATTGTGGTCCAGCTCTTTAATTTGACTAAAATGATGGTGGGATTCCAGCCCCATTGAAAATGGATTTTTTTCATGATGGACAGTGAAACCACTATCCGAATCAGAGACCTAGTTGGGCTGGCTAACAGCTATACTTACTGTCGTTGTCTCGATGGTGTAAACCCATGATTGTACCCCTTGGCTCCAGAGAATCGTCAAGCTTCGACTGAGTAAGAGCTTATCCCTTGCCGTCATTAATGCCAGGGGTCAATGCTCATGGGAATGGAACCCTGACCACCCGCCTAGTCGCCAAGCCCCTCTCCACTGTGCCAAACCCCCTGGGGCTCATTGACAATGGATCTAGCAATTGTTGGCATCCTGGCAAGGTTGAAACGGATCAGATCTGATTGGATATATCTGGCAAATTATTTGTGGATATGGATCTTAAAATAGAATATGACCGAGTATTTGGATCAACATTTATGTCTGATTTACAGTCAAATCCAGTCCATTTGCTCTTTCTATATGTAAGCCATTCTTCCTACATTTGTCTTTACTGGATCCAGTGACACCACAAAATTTAGACCCAAATCCAATTTTTACAACATAAGTTCTAGTTTGGATCTATACTCTACTTGGGACCTACTGCTTAAGGTTCTGGTCTACATGATCCAGCATTGCATACACTTGTTATATGTTTGCTTGCAAATGTTTTATGGAGATCTGATTTTATTTATTTATAACTTGAAGAAACTGCATCCGATGCAAAAACCTGGTCGCCCTGGCTCAACCTGCCATATGGGTGTATTACTGTATTTTAAGTAAGGTACATAGGTACCATGTAGTTGGAATATCATAATGCGAGTTATTTTAACTCGATCTAACCTCATAGATGTGTTCAACATGGTTGTTTTGGATTGGACCGAATCTTACTCCCTCATGCATTTAGCTGATCCAGATCCCAACCTTTTGGATCTTTATCCTCAATGTAAAACTATAAGAATAGTCCTCTTTGTTCACTGGAGAAAGTTTTTATCCTCAATGTAAAACTACCAGTTATACTCCAATTAGAGATAACCTTCATGCTTGTATTAATAAGATGAATAATAAATTACCAACTGCTTGTCTGGCAGGAGCAGTTAGTGCACGTCACCTTGTGTTGGGACTTTGCAAGTTCGAATCCCAATGGGTATGGTTGTATAAAAAAAAATGAACAAAAAATTTGGCAGAAACCCAAAAATATCCAACAAAGACTGTAACTGCATGATCACAACACAGGGTCACTTTCAACTGGGTCGGCCATAATTCATTCACAATTGATGAAAGGGTCCCCAAACTCATCTTTACTCCCCCATCCCTCCAACTACCCTTGCCAAGGTACATTTGATGCGCAGATGCCCTAGACATGAAAAATTTGATCAATACCACATACCCCTAAACTTCTCCTTTTTGGTGAAAGATATTGCGTATGTCCCATGATTTAGGGCAAAAGGTTGGATTGACCCCAACCTTCACTCCTTTTCTCAAAGTATCCCATGATCTACGGTAAAGGGATTGTCCAGTTTGTCTATTTTTAGGGTACATCTTTTATGGGAAAATAACCATTTTCCCTTGTAGGAAACAAAATGTAGGAGAATCCGACCATTGATTGATGAGAAATAGTTTTCTCACTAACCACTGTTTTGGAAGAAAACATTTTCCTATCACCTTCCCATGTATATATATTTTTTTTACTGACCATGTGTTTTGGAAGAAAATCACGTTTTCCTATGTGCATGTTTAAAAAATGAGAATGCATTCTTCTTCAGATAAAAAGTTAAAGAAGAATCACTTTCTCATTTAACTGCATTTCTAAAGGGAAGATTGATTTATTTTTCAAGTCAACAAGAAAATAAATCCTGGTCAAAAGGATTTTGATGGGATTTGAAGTCACACCCCTCACATGCGACTACTTCGATCGAGTTCCATGAAAAAAATTTCCATCCATATTCAGTGCATACTCTCTCTCTCTCTCCATAGTATGTTTCATTTTCATATGTGATTCACTTTCCTATGTAAAATGATTCTTTCTTTTCAAACATGCTGTATGAGAAAAGTGCCTCACCCAACGCTGGTATACTGCCCTTTTTTATACAGTGAACTAACCTCTTTCTGGCATCACCCGAGGACCCAACCCTCCTCCATTTTCCAGCTCTAACTCTTCAAGGGGGACTTTTTGGTGGTGGCTCTTCGAGTAAAAACAGTTTTGGATTCAATCCATTTTGCATATAGGCCCAACCCAATGTTTGAATCCAAATGCATTCTCTAGGGTAAGTCAGAAAACATATCAGACCCAATCCGATTGCATGCATGGATCCAACTCCTTTTGTTATTATAGGTTTTCTCAATTGTATCAGGTTTCTGCAGGTTGTACCGACTGGGGCTCCACTTGTCTGGTAGGAAATTCTAGTGCACGTCACCTTGTGTTGGGACGTTGCAAGTTCAAATCCCAATGGTATCGTTGTATAACTCATAGGAGTCTGCCCCCAGCTTGCCATTTAAAAAATAAAGGTTTCTGCATGTTGCTTCCTCATAAGAAACAAACGAGAGACATTTTCGTCATCACCCAGAAACAAGCATGGGAAAACATTGTCATATGAAAAAGTTTTCTTATGAAACTGTTTTACATGGTAGAAAGGGAGCGTGAAACAAACGTTCTCTTTTCGTCCTTTTTCTCCTTTCCACGTTGTTAGGAAATATGTGCTGGGCCCAGCACAATAAATTTCGTGCAGAAGCACACAGTCTTTTTGGACCCCACGCTTTTGACAACCGTAGCATTTTGATACGGTCAGGTGGACCTCAATTAAGAGAGAATTTATCATGTTGGACCCATTTATTATGTACGCGTAATGAAAGCCACGTTGTGCTCCAGTAAGTAAGGCTATGAAAATAACTGATCAGCTCATGGCTCAGCTTGGTTCGACCAACGAAGAACTGAACAGCTCGGCTCGGCTCGGCTCATGAACAGCCAGTTTGGTATGACTACCTCCTAAGTGTCTTAAATTTTAGGTCTGACCAGCACCCATTACTAGGTTCAGATTGGAGACCAACCTGACCATTAATACAACAGATCCAGCTTCAATTACAAATAATATACAAACCAGACCCGATTGAATTTTGTTCTTTTAATACTTTTTACATTTAATTAAAAATAGGGGATTTTAATCGAGATTTAGGTCAGTTCTCGAGTAAGGTATAAAAATGTCTAAATCATATTCATATGTATATAAATCTTGAATTCTTCAGGGTTCGACCCAATGCAATCATACATGTATTGTTGAGTCTTATAACATTTCAATCCCAAACCTCTTGAGTCCGGGTTCATAGGTATTACTTCTTGAAGAGAAGAGTTCAAAGTGAGCACAGCGAAACCATGATATAATTTTTTTTTCAAAATAAAACATCACCATTCCACAATAAAAGCGCTCATAAGCTACGTTATTCATACATACATGAGTTCATTAAATAAAAATATAAACCAGATGAAAGTCCAATATTCATCTAGCCGCTTAAGAACTCATGCAGAAGTCGTGACTACGTTGATTTGTTTTTTAAAAACTTCTTGGAACCTACAATTATAATTATTAAGGAGCATGAGTCTAAAACTCAGTAAAAAACAATTATAAGTAATATAGAACTCTGAATTACAATTATAGTAGGTTGTAAGCCTCTAGTCTTAGTTTAGTTTTTCATCACGTAGCGCAAATATTTGTTTCATTTAACCCCCTATTAACCTTCTCAAAACTCATAAGTTAACACTTACTAAATGCCAACTATTTTTCTAAATTGACTATACCGAAAATAACCTATTATGGGCATAACAATCGGTGAAGAACGCCTCAATTCTATGATATTAGTCAAACTATGAATCATTGAGAGCGATCCCGATCGAAATCAATAGGCATTGTAGTGAAAGAGGACTCACCAATAGCTAGCCGGAGAGTTAGACTGAGGAGCTATACATGCCCA
This sequence comes from Nuphar pumila, assembly GCF_984573655.1. Classification (NCBI taxonomy): domain Eukaryota; kingdom Viridiplantae; phylum Streptophyta; class Magnoliopsida; order Nymphaeales; family Nymphaeaceae; genus Nuphar; species Nuphar pumila. The sequence goes on along the minus strand of NC_143255.1, from coordinate 128,652,928 downwards.
TAAAGTTTGTGACTCATGCTATATCCTAGTCTGCTTAGAGTTTTAAATCACTTTTTAAACTATGGGTTGGTCTCACTCCGACTATCTTCAAGTAGTCATTTTCATATGTCATCTCTTTCAAAATTTACAAGGTTAAGTCTAACATCCTAAAATAACTCAAATTGCAATAAATATAAATAAAAGAAGAAACTCAAGAAAATCATTCAAATATTCAATTTTGTTCACATACATGTAGTTTTATATTTTCAAGAAACATAGAATATGGGTTTTTGTCTAAAATCACATAATTTTCTCATATATAGAAAACTCAAGGATGCATGAAATCATTCTCAACATTATAGCTAAATCACATGCATTTATTCAGTCTCTCAAGCATGAATAAATCATTTATATAATATAGCTACATTATATGTGAAGTAACGACTACATTCTTAAGCATATATGATTTTATGCAAACTATCTTATACACGTAAACAAACACATTGTTTATTATTAATTAAAAAATGCTTATAATATCTCTTACTTTGAATGTAAGCATTGAACTCTAACCTACAGTTGAGTCTCTCTTAGTAGTAATAAGATCTATTTATAACATAAAGACTCACTTAATTACTAAATATACATCTCTTATATTTTATAAAATTACTAAAATACCCTTTTAACGATGGTCTGACGACCTCATTTTTCGTGCTACGTGTTTGGTCATGAAAACAAGATAGACAAAACTTTCTTTTGTGTTCTGATTCCAACGAATTAAACCTCATTTAATTTTGAATTCGAGGTGAGAAGTTACGAACAAATTATGAAGCACATGCTTTAAGGGTAATTTGGTCTTTTTATTGACTTGACCCACTCTAGGTCAGAACAGGGCTCGACTTAAGCTTAGTCCATACTTGACTGACTAAACCCAGGTTTGGTTATACCAAGGCTCATTCCTTTAATATATATATATATATATATATATATATATAGAGAGAGAGAGAGAGAGAGAGAGAGTTTGACCAGACCCAAGTGGGTCTAACCCATTTTCTTATTTTCTCATTCTTACTCACTTATTCTCGAATTTATTGAATCTTTTCCAAACCAACCAACTTGGTCTGGGTTTCGTCCATACTGATCATAAAATGATTCAATTACCAAACCTTTTTCTAGCAAACTGGATTCAAATCCAGTTTAATACAAACCTCAGTTCGCTGCTTAATCTCCGTTTAGTACCAACAAGATCCAGACCCATTCTAGTATGGAGTTAATCCAAACTGGACCCAAACCCAATTGGACCTGGAATCTCTTTGGATAACTGGACCTAGACTCGTTCTATCTGGGTCTGGTTCATGACAGGAAAACTAAGATGGCCCTGTCTCGATTTTCTTTTCTTTTTTTTTTCTTAACCCTGACCATACTCGATCTGGATTACACCTAGACTAAGTTGGTTTGGTGCAGACCAACCAAACCTGGTCTAGGTCGCATCCAGACCGAGTTGGTCTTGGCTGACTCCATTCGGTTCAAATCGAACTTAAAACTCATGACAAAGGGCCCCACCCCTTTGTCGTCTCTCTCCTTTGAGCCAAACAATGCCAGCAACCACCCGATTGTTGACGGTAGTGGTAGGGGTGCCACCATCCCTCTTTGTCTACTCTCTTCCCACGCCGCCGCCTCAGGAGACCCCTCCAATCGTCGGTGGCTGAGATAGGGGTGGTGCCCCCCTTTCTCACACCTTCTCTCTCAACTAAAATCTCATAGGCAACCAAATGGTTGCTGGTGGCAGGGGCACTCTGCCCCTTGTTTGTTACAGCGACAACGCCGACAACCCGGTCTAGTTGCCGGTGGCTGCTGAATGTAAGGATGATGCCTCCACCTCGTCTGTCTGCAACGGAGCCGCACGCCGAAGAGGATAACTTCACCTCTCTTTCCCTTGTTTCTCGTTAAACCCTGAGGCAGAGGGTGCACTCCTCCTTTGCCTCGCCTCTCTTCCTCCATAACAACACCGACAATCTCACTGGTTGTCAATGTGCTTGTTAAAATGAAATAGAAAAGGGGACCTACCTATTGTCGCTCTCCATCGTCGGACGGTGCCGTGATCGATGCTCTTCCGCTCTTTCTCTCTGAAAAATGAAAAGAATGAGAAAGGGGTTACCTCCCCACTTCCCTCATTTAATAGTGAGGTACTGTTCCTCATAATAATTTCCTCACTCTCCCATTACCTATAATTGTGGCAAGAGTGGGGGTTCGTTAAAGTGGTTTTATAGTCTAAACTTGGATTATATGAGATATGATTAGGTTTCTCTCTCTCTCTTCCACTCCCTCCTGCTGATGCTACCTATCCTTTGTCGCAATCTGGGCAAGCGGCTCCGGCGTGAGCCCATTTTATCTGTCTAATATTCTTTTCTCTTGTGCTTTCTTTATTTGTTTTGACTTTTGTTCTTGTCCAGTTCATGGGTTCAACATTTTGTGGATCTTCATGAGTGGTAATGTTGAATTACTTTCGGCTCTCTATATATATATACTAATCATATTAGGCTCTCTTTTCTCGTTCTGCCCTATAGTTTAAAGTGTTTTATGAAAGATAATGAATAGTTGGATGTGTTTAACATGTTTGATTTAATTGGAACCGACTCTTTGATCATGTTTTTTTATGAAAAAATGTATTTTTAGGAGACAAAATTTTTTGATGCCTTCATAGCCATTGATTTTGGATCACTATAAAACCCTATATACAAGTTGATTTCAAAAGGCTGTTTCCACTAAACAAAAACTATATAGATCACACCTATGGTGTTAGATGTGAGAAAAAAATACCAAAAACTACCATTTTGAAAGAGCGGGGCAGAAACAGCCCATTACTCAAATACATATATGAGAACTGAATGTATTAGGCCCTCTTTTCTTATTCTACCCTTTAGGCCCATAGTTTGAAGTGTTTTTTGAAAGTTCTGAATCGTGTATATATATATATATATATGGGTTCGCACTAAACCAATTTAGTGCTAAATTGCGAGTTAAATGGGTTTTTTTTGGCTTTTTCGCTTTATTTTTTAATTCTGGCCATCTATGTGTTTGATTTTAGGGATCAGCTCTTGAAGCGTTTGATTCCAACACATTAGTGGGTTTTTATAAAGTTCAAAAAATCAACAGTCCAAAAGCTTTATAAATTTTCAAGGCTTCAAACATCAATTTTTTTCATCTAAAACACATGATCCATGTGTGGATTCTTAGTTAATCGACCATGCCCAACACATTTATTGGGCCAAAACCACATAAAAAGGACAGCCCGAAAACCCCATTTAGCGTGCGGTTTAGCACCAACACATTTGGGTGGCAATCGGGTCAGGTTGGCGGGTCAGCATACCTCAACACGAACCTGACCCGTTTATTAAACGGGTCAGCTGTGGCAAACACGAACCTGACCCGTTTATTAAACGGGTCAGCTGTGGCAAACACAAACCCGACCCGTTTATTAAACGGGTAACCCGACGTGACACTGTTAACTCGTTTAATAAATGGGTCAAGTCGGGTAAACGGGTTGGGTTCGTGTTAGCGGGCAGGTTGGCGGGCGAGTCAGAGTCGGGTAAACGGGTTGACGGTCGGGTTGACGGATCGGGTTTGGGTAAACGGGTTGACCCACCTGCCTAACCCGTTTATTTAACGGGTCAGCCGAGTTGGCATACCCGTAACACGAACCTAACCCATTTAATAAACGAGTTAGGTGTGTCGACCCGTTTACGAGACAAACCCGTTTAAGCCAAACCCCAACCCGCTTGGCAGGTCGTGCCAGATTTTGCCACCCCTATATATATATATATATATATATATATATATATATATATATATATATATATATATATATATATATATATATATATATATATATATATATATATATATATATGGTCAAGGTCGATGACATGCAAAACCATGGTCTTGGGCTTGAATCTTACTGTTAAAAGAAAAACATATGAATAAGTTCGAGCTCAGCTTATCAGTCTTGGCTTTTCTTGGACTTTAGCTTAGCTCAACTTATCAAGAGCTCAATTGAAAGCTCGAGCCGGGCTTGAACAGCTCAAACTTATTTCCCTCCCTTCTTTTAACATACTTAAAGTGCAAGACATGCGTTTGCATTCCCATTGTGCCCTTATGAATTGACGGCATCATCATTAATAATTATAGTATTAACCTGCAAATTATTTGTTTGCATAATTTTTAAATATCCACCAAACTTTTTATCACATTTAACAAAGCCCATCACTATTCAAAATAAGCCTCCAACTTTTGTAATCTTTAACCAAAAAGTTTATTTCACTATCATTGCTGAGTTATTCTTGGAGTTTATCAATGTACATTATTTTAAATATTGGAGAATAATATAAATTATGTTAAATCTTCAAGAATATCAAGTTCATGATTGTCAATGTTGGAATTTTTTTAGTTATTTCTTTAAAAGTACATACTACATAATCGTTATAGTATACAAGTTTAATGCAAATTACCTTATGGCGGTACACACTTGATTTAGATATGTCTGAGCTCTAGGAATGCAAAAACTAACCTTTGGATCATGTTTAACATATTCTATTTACTATTTTCATGTATTAAAGTTGTCTGAAATATGGCATTTTATGTAATTTTTAGACAACTCTTGTTTTCATGAATGGTGAGTCATTGATTTTTGCTATCTGGAAAATTGGATCTTACGATGTATTAGACGTGATAAACCCATCTAACATATTAAATAAACCCTACACGGTGTTATGAACAATCATTTAAACTCTGTTTTCCTTAATATTTAAAATTTATGGCACATGTCATGCATAGTTTTTATTTTATTTTATTAATGGCCATGTAGGGACATGATAGTATGGGCACAGCCCTCAAGTAGTTTGAAGCAAAGTCACAAATCTCATTATGGGAATTTTCTTGACCAAGGAAAATCTTGATGTACACTAAATAATTTTTTTGCTCCAAAATGTCAATATGTTTAAATATAATATGTATTTTAAAACATAAAAAACATATAAACTATGTAAAAGTATAAATATAGCATTATTTAACACAATAATATTGTGGTGTATGATATTCTTGAAGTAGGTGATATTTTCAAAATATCACAGTATTTTTTAGATTATATCGAGTAAGAAAATTGCAAGACTTAAAAAAACTGGCTGATATATATGACTATGGTTTGAAGGACACCATGGTCTGAGAAAATGGCCTCGCAGGCCTCATATACAAATATGGATGCGGATATGATATGAACATGAGGCACAAATATATGATTTTTATGAAATATTATATCATGAAAATAGTTTCTTAAAACATTTAATTTACAAAAACATGTCATTATTGACATATTCTTAATAGTAAATACAAATTTAAACATTAAAACGCCAAAATATATTTTTTATAAATTAAGTACTAAAAAATCCGTGTCATTGTGTATTGTGATTTGAAACCTTGAATACTCGTTTCTTATATCTTTACTAAATTCAAATTAGTATCCCAATCCATGAGCCAAGCCTTTTACTAAATTTTTTGAGGAATCTTTTACTTAAATTTCATATTCAAATTCTGATCAAGTTTTAAATCTCACACAATTGAAATTGCCTCGTTTGTATGAAGTGCTGTATTAAGCTACATCACAAGGACACGCCAATTTGGTGGACTGTCCCTAGTGACACGATTGGATGTGTTGGAAGACATTGGCATGGACATTGAGGACATTATTGAAAAATAAAACAATAGTATTTTAATCATAATGCAATAAAAAATATATTTTATGTATTAAAATGACAAAAAATGGGTTCCACAGATAAAAAATCGGTATCTTCAAGTTCTTTTGTTTTCGAAATAGCACGTGATCCTTGCGTGTCACGTGTCAGTTCGTGCCCATACATATCTTTGTGACATAGATATTAAGTAGACCTTTATAGGAACCGGATCCTGTTCATCTCTTCACAGCCTCCCAAAGCCCTTAGATCCAAACTCACCCAAGACTTATGAGTTTGGTGATTATGAAAACATTACTCGTCCTCTCCAAAGAGCTCAATCAACATATTCGTCATTTTCTGAAATTTTAGGGGTATATGATGGGAATCTAATAAATTATCCCAACGAGGGCGGTTCGCGCCAGAAAGCCATAAATGAGAGTAGGACTCAATGTTACCTAAATACCCTCTTTTTCGACCCAAATTATTAAGAGAAGTAAATGTCTAAAATACCCTTAAAGTATTTTTTGAACTCTTTTCACTCTCTATTTTAATTTCAAATACCCCACCAAACTCTTTATCATAATTATTATACCCGACATAGTTTTGAAATTTCCAAAAAGACCTCCAACTCATGCCACTTTTAAGCAAATACACCCATTTTGCCTACGATTTTCCTTATGTTTAACTTCAATTAGTGTTAGTTATGAAACTAGAACTATCGATAGATTGCATTAGTTTATCTATGAAATTTTCCTTATGTTTGACATAAATGTGATTTTCACTTTTAAAACATACCAAATGTTCATTGCTATCTACCGTCAAAATCACTTGTGTAAGACAAGTTAAGGAGTTTAGATTCAATGATGGGACCGAGTATGCTTGCAAGGAGGGATGCACAACGAGCCGAGCTAGCTCGAACTCGACTCGTTTAAGCTCGAACTGGTCCGTGAGCAGAAATGAGCTGAGCTTGAACACAAGTCCAGGCTCGGTGTGTATAAACTAGCCGATCTTAATGGAAAATTGGGTGAAAATGTGTCCTTTGTCCTTTTAACAGCCACTTTATTTGACATAGATTAGAGGAATAGTGGACTTGGGAGAAAGTTCAACTCATTGGGTGTGCAACTACTGAGTTCTATAAGGGCTTGAGTGTCGGTGACCCCATTCAAGGTTTATTATTCAAGGGGCAGGCCTAGGGATGTCAATGGGTCGGATTGGGATTGGATCTAGGCATTACCAAATTCAATTTGATCATATCCAACCTAATCAAATTCAGATTTAGATTCGGAGTCGGATGAAAAAGGACAGAGCTGATTCCTGATCCTACTAGTCCAAAACCCAATATTTACACTTAATCAAATTCGGATCTTGGTTGGATTTAGGTTCTAATCAGATTCGGATTCAGATTTCAATGAAAAATTAATACCAAATCTGAATCTGTTTTTTAATAGAATATGAATTTGACTACTGAATCCAATACATTCAACCTATTTATATCCCTAGGCAGGCCCATTAAGTGATCCAGTTCTCGGTGAGGGTTTCTCGTCATAAAAAAAAAAGACAGAGAATAGAGAGTGAAATATTCGTTGGTTATTTTTGTACGAGTAAATTCGTTGTGTAATAATTTGGGTTAAAAGTTTCTGAGGTATTTGAGAAAATCGGGAAATTTTAGTGGATATTTTAATTAAGACTACCTTTTTTCAGTTATTTGAAAATTATCCTTTTTCTAGTGGAGAGAAAATTAAGAATTTCTCTCTCTCTCACACACACACGCACACAGAGTGAAGACAGGGGGGAGTCTTCTGCCCTGATCCGTTAGGGTTTCGGCAACCGGAGAGCGGTTTGACGTACTCAAATTCCGGCCAGTAAGGTCACAAGGCGTAGGTGAAACCGGTGAAAACGAACTAGTCTCTGGTTAATGATAGCGTTTTTCCGGCGGAGTAGTCTTGGCGGAAAGAAAACGGAAAACCGCCACTGGTTCTTCCACCCTCCCGCTGCCGAGCTCCGGCTTTAGGGCGCCGGGCAATCTCGACGCGTAGCTCCACCTCACGGATACACGGCCATGGGATGCGCGTTAGGGAAGCCGGCGGCGGACGCTTCCGCCGGTCTGAGGCCTGCGAGATCGGCGGCGAGTTCCGACCGGAAGGCGGAGGCGGCGAAGCTCGAGGACAAGGCGGAGGCTGCGAGGGCGAAGGGAGTCCTGGAGAAGGGGCGGGAGGCAGCGGCGGCGGCGGCGGAGAGGAGGGAGCGGCGGAGGGCGAAGTCAAACCCGCGGCTGAGCAACCCGCCGGGCCACCTCCACGGCGAGCAGGTGGCGGCTGGCTGGCCGCCCTGGCTCTCGCAGGTCGCCGGAGAGGCGATCAATGGCTGGGTTCCCCGGCGCGCAGATTCGTTCCAGAAGCTCGACAAGGTGCCCGGGGTTTCCTATTCTCTTTCTTCCGATCGATTCTCTTGGATTCTATGGTTTTTATTTGTCAGTTCTTTCTCTGAATTCTTTCTGTGGATTGGCTCAGATAGGGCAAGGGACGTACAGTAATGTTTACAAGGCGAGGGATCTCGTTACGAGGGATATTGTTGCATTAAAGAAGGTGAGATTCGATAATCTGGAGCCCGAGAGCGTGAGATTCATGGCGAGGGAGATCCTTGTGCTCAGGAGGTTGGATCATCCGAATGTGGTTAAACTGGAGGGCTTGGTGACCTCCAGAATGTCGTGCAGCTTGTATCTCGTTTTCCAGTACATGGAGCACGATCTTGCCGGGCTCGCCGCTTGCCCCGGGATCGAATTCACGGAACCTCAGGTTCACTCGCGGACTCGTCTTTCTGATTTTGGTGTTTGGTCTCGGAGTGTTCTCTCTTTGTTTTGTTCTGGTGGTGTTGTTATTGGTCTTGAACTTGCTCTTGATCACGATTTTGCTTCGTTCATTCTGGAGCGAGGAAAACTAGAAGCTCAGCACTTGAGTATACTGGAAATCTAGAGAATTGCTTGTATCCCCAAATATTCCTAGATCAACTTCGGTCTTTTCTCTGTTTTCCGCTTTGTGAAATCCTCACCTGAACTCTCCTTCACAATTGGGCGACTGAGTAACTATACTTTGATTATATGGGATAACACATCATCAAACTTTTGGCTGGTTTGCTCGGCCTGTCCACCTGAGAAAAGGATTCACATGATAATCCTATTCTTGAGAGAATGATTCCCACTTCTCAATGCGTGGATCATTCTCTCATGGCTTATGAGAATCTCTCTCAAATAGTCAAATGTGAATCATTCTCTCAGGTGGGTCATGAGAATGATGTTCTCAAGTTTGCAAAAGGTGTAGGTCATGAGAATCATTCTCCCATATTTGTGAGAGAATGGTTCTCACAGGGGCCTGAGCAAATATTCCCTTTATGACAATTTCCATACCACAATGTAGTGCAAATATAGGACATTGATGCCTCTTAATGTAATGAGAGTTTCATTTTCCAACTGGTATTCAAAGCATTATGTTTGGTGTCTAGGTTAAATATTAGTCTATCCTTATCATTCACAATTCTCCTTGCTTGCTGAAGTTTCACCTTGTATCTTGCTTCCTCCTTGGTAAATCCAAGATTTGCAAGGTGCAACACCACCTGTACAAAACACACCATTCATCCAATAAGCAGTCTTCATAGGTCCATCATTCTTATTTGGATTTAATGTTGATGCAACTGTTCCATCAACTATTGTGTATCACACTTTGCGGTTGGCATTGCAATCAGATTGTGGAAATGATGCTTTTGCTTGTTTGGCACTTTACAAAATGACTTTATCACTTTAGCTTTTTTGTTCATTCTCTTCATTGAGATCATGCAGGATATATTTACATTTAAATAATATGCTATAGTAGTATTAACTTTCATTCTGGGTAGTAGCTTATTTCTGATAAGCATGGGTTGAGTGTCTGTATGTTTTATTTTTTGAATGCACCATGATGATGGAAATAATGATCCTTCCTGCTTTTTTTCTATCAAACAAAACATTGATTTATGGTTGATGGTATATCTAAGTTTCAAGTTAAATTTATTGTTTCTATCCTTAATTCAGAACTGTTAATTTTGTTGCAGGTCAAATGCTACGTGCATCAGTTACTCTCAGGTCTTGATCATTGTCACAGCCGAGGTGTCTTGCATCGTGATATCAAGGGTTCAAATCTACTGCTTGATAATGCAGGAATTCTGAAAATTGCTGATTTTGGTCTAGCTTGTTTCTATAATCCTGGCCATGTGCAGCCTATGACTAGTCGAGTTGTAACTCTATGGTATCGTCCTCCAGAGCTTTTACTTGGGGTGACATATTATAGTGTAGGTGTTGACCTTTGGAGTGCAGGCTGCATTTTGGCAGAGTTGCTAGCTGGAAAGCCAATTATGCCAGGACGGACAGAGGTAAGCATCATTGAATTATCCAACTTTTGTTGTTTCATTTTTTTGGCTTTAATCTAGTTTTGACAGCAGGCTTTCAAAGATGGTAGATCTATTTACATTGCTTGTAGTTTTAGTGTCACCTCTTCTATTGGCTCTCATAAAAGTAGTTTTTTTTTTCTCTTTTTTCTCTTCTTTTTTTTTTTTCCAGGAGGGAGAGGGGTGTTTCTTGGTTTAGATGATTGGGTCAGTTCTTTGAATCTTATTGTACTTAATGGCCTGCAGGGTTCTTTGTAGCTACAGAAAATGCTTAGGAGTACCGAACAACTTTCTCATTAGTAAACTAGGATCTAGCACAAGAATCCATGGCAAACTTAGACTGTAAAAATTAGTATCTTTAATAAGAACTCATACCCAGGAAAGGTTTAGCAAATCCCAACTTTGGCACTGAAGTCATCATCTTTGTCAACTATGTCATCATCATAGATTTGTAATATTCCTCTAAAAAAGAACACAAAATTCTAAATATTAGTGCCAATGCATAAAGAATTTTCTGGAGTCCTTACATGGCTTATTAAAGTTGTATTACATACTTGTGGAAGAGTTACGAGTTATGAAGTTGATGTTGCATATAAACTGTGAAAATGTCTACGAAGAGACAATACGTACACAAGCACAAATACTTTACAAAAGATGTGCACAAAGGCACTCACACAACACTTGAACAACTACGCACAAATGCGTAAAAATAGCAAACATGCATTAAGGCATGTATTTCAATAAAAAAGGAGAATGCTTGAGACTCTCAAGCTTATAAATTACAAAGGGGGAACACCCCTATTTATGCAAGCAAAAGGGACCACATGGGGGGCTCCCAAAGGAGTCGTTGGGGAGCCCCCAACGACTCTATTGGGAGCCCCCCAATGTGATACGACACTTAAAAAGAAGAAAATAAAAATAGAAAAAAAGAATAGAAAATAAAATAAAGAAGAAATTAAAAGCATTATTCCAAGTGGAATATGCGTAAAAAGGTGAAATTACAGAAATACCCTTTTGGGTATTGTGGATACTATATATATATATATACTTACAATGTTGGTTTGCAATTACATTTTAACACCCCCCCTCAAACTTACGGTGTGATAACCACAAGTTTGCCAAGAAGGAAGTGAAATCTGGGCGAGCAAAGAGCCTTAGTGAAGAAGTCTGCCAGTTGATACTCAGATGTCACTTACGAAAGATCAATGACCTTCTTCAAGTATTCTTCTCTGACATAGTGGCAACCAATTTCTATATGCTTTGTTCGCTCATGAAAAGTGTGATTCTTGGCAATATAAATTGCACTCTTGTTGTCGCAGTATAACTTGGTTGGTTCTCTAATGAAAACTCCCATATCTTCTAGAAGACGCCAAATCCATACAATTTTCATGGTGGTGGACGTCATGACTCTATATTCTGCTTCAGTGGAGGACATAGAGACCTTCTGTTGCTTTTTACATCGCCAAGAAATCAGAAACTCACCTAAGAAGACACAAAAACCAGTGATGGAGTGACGATTATTAGGGTCATCTCCCCAATCTGAGTCAGATGATGCGAAGCACAACACTCATGTGAACGGTTATGGGAGCATGCTGGAACTGACTGGCGATATGAATTGCATGAGACAAATCAGGCCGAGTGATGCTAAGGTACATCAACGAGCCTACCAGTTGTCGGTAAGGAGTAAGATCAGTTAGAAGGATCCCGTCATTGATCTTCATTTTTTAACCAACTATTTCAGGAGTTTCACAATCTGTCATCGAAAATTCTTGACCTGTCAATAATCTCACAGGCAAGTTTAGATTGAGATAAAAAATAACCACGTTGAGAATAAGCAACCTCAATTCCAAGGAAGTATGTCAGAAAACCTAAATCTGACATCTCAAATTTTGAAGTCAAGACGGACTTAATATCCTTGACTCCTTGAACATCATCACCTGTAATTAACATATCATCAACGTAGAGCAATAATATCACAATCCCTGCATCAGATTTTCTAGTAAATAATGCAGTATCAGTATAACAAGAAGAAAATCCATTTTCTAGCATAACACTGTTAAATCTATCATACCAGGCTTTGGGAGCCTATTTCAAACCATAGAGGGCTTTTCGAAGGCGAAAAACTTTATCTTTAGGAATCTTCATACCTGGTGGGGCATCCATATAAACTTCTTCGTTAAGATCACCATTTAAAAAAACATTTTTCACATCCATTTGAAAAATGTTTCAGTTTTTGATAGACGCAATAGTAATAAGACATCTAACTGTAACCATTCGGGCTACAGGAGCAAAAGTTTCTTCATAATCAATATCATAATCTTGGCCATACCCTTTTGCAACTAAGCGAGCTTTGTATCTCTCCAGAGATCCATCGCTCTTAGTCTTAACCTTAAATACCCACCAACGACCTATATTTTTCTTTCCAATAGGTAGAGTTTAGAATTCCCATGTCTAAGCTTTCCTAAGAGCATTGAGTTCATTTTGCATAACTTCTTGTCATTTTATACATTTTTTAGCTTCTTCAAAATTTCTTGGTTCAAAGTAAGAATGAATAGCACTAAGACAAGCCATATATCTGGGTGAAAACGAATCAAAAGAGACAAATCGAGTTGGAGGTCTCCTATTTTTTTCAGATCTTCTGTGATTAGGAGTGGGAACAGACTCACTATATTGATCAATAGCACTTCTGAAAGTATCTCAATTTCTATGAGAATAAGTTATTGGGTCACTTGAAATTCTGCCTTATTGGATATTGGGTGAGTTAAGTTCATCAATATCTACTCCATTTTCCCCATCATGATTTGATGATACTTCATCATCACTAGACATATCATCGTTACTAGACAATAAGTCAAATAAGAAAGAATAATCAGTATTTTCCTGGTGGGAAACATTTCTTTCAAATCCGTTCTCATTTTCTAAAAAAGTCACATTTCTTGAGACATATAACTTATCATTTTTAGGCTTATAACATTGAAACCCTTCTTGAGTTTCGGAATATCCAAGAAAGACGCAAGGAATAGCCTTGGGAGAGAGTTTGTCATTCTTATCAATAAGTATAAAACACTTACAACCAGACTCGTAACCTATGTCACATGGGTGCGGGTGCGACACTTCCAAAAAACCCGGGTGCAGGGGTGCGGTAGGGGCAAAAATGTAAATTATATATATATAATTTTGAAGTTTTAACAGTTTAACATTTAACCGTTAACATTGTCATAATATGATTCATCATGCATGCAGTATATCAACCTAACTATCAAATTATCAATCAAATAAGTAAAGCAATTACATAAATTGACCTAAATATCAATCAAATAAGTAAAGTATAAAAGAACTAAATTACATACCAAAGTATATCCTGATGAAGTAATGGATTTTAATAATTTTCTTCTTCATCATCAAATGCATCATTAGAAGGAATACTGGGCTCAGTTAAATCCATGTTTGTTATGTTGAAATCATGTTCTCCCTCGAAGTCACACTCTTCTGGGTTTACATCCCAAAATTTGGATGTTCCTTGTCTGCGTTACAAACCCAATTTGAAAATGATAAATACAATACAAATATATTTAAATAAAAACTAAGAAATAATCAAATAACTAAGAGAGCAAATTAATACCTATATTCATTATTGCTTCTCAAAAGTAATCGAAGATTTGAATGAACATATACGAAATCCTCTGCACGCTTGCTGATGAGTTTGTTTCTCTTCATGTTGTGGATTTGAGAATATGTGCTCCAATTTCTTTCACAACAAGATGAACTAGCAGACTGCGATAGCAATCTTAATGCAAGACGTTGGAGAAGAGGTATTTCTGATCCAAATGTTGACCACCATGTGATAGGATCTATATTATCTTCTTCTCTCGCGAATAATGTCGGTCCATATAATCTCGAAGATGAAAATTTTCCAAACTCTTGTGTGACTTGATGTAGAAGATATGCTTCTGGAAAAAGTCTTGTCATACACATATTTCTATGTCTTGATAGCTCTGGGTCTAAATTTGGAGGGACACGACCAATACCATCAACCCGCCACTTATTTGCATAATATTTTTGGATTAAGAGAATGTGCCATGCAATGCAAAGGGGTGTTGCTCTTATCCCATCTTCTGACTAAAATTGAATGAATATGATTAAAAAAATCTGAATCATCCAATGCAGGATTTTTTTCTTCATGCTCGAAAACTATAACTTGTATTTTTTCAATCATATTATCCCATATTTCATAAACTCTGTGAAGCATGAGCTCATCCTTATCAACTTCTCTTAACATTTTCCAAATAGGTTGCGTAAATTGAAGGAAGTATACCACTCTGTCCCAAAACTCATCATCAAGAATGAATTTTTTAATTTCTTAAGCCTTGATATCATCATCAGCACGATAAAATGTCCAATTTTTATCATTCACCATGTTAATCAAAGTATTCTTCACTTTTTTAATCCTCTTCATCATCACAATGATGGACACAAAACGTGTTTCAACGACCTTCAACAATTTCAAATAAGAATGCCTATTAAATATAGCATTAGCACGATGGTGGTTAACAACAAAATTCCCTGATGCTTTTGACATTTCTTTCTAAATCTTCAATCCATGAACATAAAGCATATGCTTGTGAATTTTCTTTTTCTTTGGGGTTGCAGATGCTCTTTAGGGCTAGATTTAAGCTGTATGCTACAAAAAGAGTCCAAAAAATATGAGGGTGCTCACTCTCCAAACTCAATGCTGCACTTTTACAAACTGGAGCGTTGTCTGTAATGATTTGTACCACTTTCTGATCACCCACTTCTTTTATCACTTCTATAAACAATCCCTTTAAATACTCTGCATTTTTATATTCTCTAGATGCATCAATTGCTTTCAAGAATATTGGGCCACTAAGCGAACAAGTAATGAAATTGATTAATGGACGCCTTTGAATATCTGTCCATCCATCAGACACAATAGAAACTCCATTTTGCTCTCATTAATATTTTTTAATCTCTAGCAACCTCTCCACATTTGCCCTCTCTTCTGCAAGAAGGGTGGTTCGTATTTTTTCTGAACTTGGAGGCACATAACCACTCAAATTACAATTTGCCAAGGATGTTACTAAATCCTTCCAATAAGGATTTCTAGCCGCATTAAATGGGAGTGAACCGAAATAAAAATACCTCCCAACTTTTCTATCCAATTCTTCTCTTCCATATGTATTGAATGCTGCTTGTATCGTTCCTCTACCTCCTACATTGACTTTTTTTTTTCAGCATCTTCTTGGTGGCTTGCAAATGACACACTGATTGCAGAAGAATCGGCCATTGCCTTTCTTTTCTCATATTCTTCTTGTATTTTCTTGTATTGTCTTCGCATTGCCTGATCAACTTTTCTGCAAGCTGAAATGCCATGTCCTGGTATCTTCAACAAATGAGCCTTCACTCTTGTATAAAACCCAACAAAATCTCTTTCGCAGAGCTTGCATCAAAATCGCTTGTTTCCACCTCCTCCTCAAGTTTTTGCAAGTTTATCTACATGTACCCATAGTGGCCCCACATCATCAATCCCCTAGTAGCAGAACTCATATGTTGTTTTGAGGATGATGCAAGTCCTTTCCCTTTATCCGTCATTTTTATCCTGAAAACACAAAAAAAATACATTAAAATTTTCAAATCAATTATACTCGACCCCTCCCCCTGTCGAAAACACAGGGAGAAGGGGGGGCTCAGCCCCTCCCCTGCCAACCCAACAAGAGAGCGAGAGCAAGGGGGGCTCGGCCCCTCCCCTGCCGAAAACAGAGGGAGCATGGGGGGGGGGGCTCGGCCCCTCCCCTGCCAAAAACAGGGAGGGGCTCAGCCCCTTCCCTACCGAAAACAGAGGGAGCAGGGGGTGGTCAGCCCCTCCCCTGTCGACCCAACTAGAGAGCGAGAGGGGGTGCTCAGTCCCTCCCCTGCCGAAAACAGAGGGAGCAGGGGGGGGGGGGGCTCAGCCCCTCCCCTGCCGACCCAAAAAGAGAGCCAGAGTGGGGAGGGGCTCCTGTCGACCCAAAAAGAGAACCAGAGGGGGAGGGGCTTGACCCCTCCCCTGTTGACCCAAAAAGAGAGCCAGAGGGGGGAGGGGCTCGACCCCTCCCTTGCCGACCCAAAAAGAGAGCCAGAGGGGGGAGGGGCTCGGCCCCTCCTCTGCCGACCTAAAAAGAGAGCCAGAGGGGGGAGGGGTTCGGCCCCTCCCCTGCCGACCCAAAAAGAGAGCCAGAGGGGGGGGGGGGGGGCTCAGCCCCTCCCTTGCCGACCCAACAAGAGACCGAGAGAGGGGGGGGGGGGGGCTTGGCCCCTTCCCTGTCGACCCAACAAGGGAGCGAGAAGGGAAGTGGGTGCTCGACCCCTCCCCTGCCGACCCGAGAAGAGAGTGAAAGAGGGTACTTACCTGCGAAAGGAGAGGAGGAGCCTAGGAGGTGGAGCTGGGGCGTCGATAGGAGAGAGCTCGAGCTCAGGGGGAGGAGAGATTAGGGCAAATTTTTTTTTTGCCCTAATCCTCCTTTTTATCGGGGATTTTTTTTAACGCCAAAATAGTGGACAGAAATGACCCTGGGTGCATTGACCGCACCCAGGGTCGTGTTGACCGCACCCGCACGTGCACCCGCATCGCGTCGACGCGGGTGCGGCACCTGTTTTGCCGAGTCCCTGTGACTTAGCTCGTAACCTATTATAATCAGGTTCCATCTTATGTAAAACTTCAAAAGGAGAGATCTTTCCCAAATTCCTAGAAGGCAAGCGATTTATGAGATATAATGAAGCAAGGGCTAGGAATATTTTGGGATATAAGAAAAGTTCTAGTGGTCTCAATGATGTGTCTATGTTTCCTTTCGGCCAACCCGTTTTGTTGAGGGGTTTTAGGACAAGACCTTTGGTGAAAAATACCACTATCCTTAAGATATTTTTTGAATTCATTGAAGAGATATTCTCCTCCAGAATCACTTCTAAATATCTTTATGTTGCTGTTGAATTGATTCATGATCATTAAATGAAAGGATTTGAAGCACGAAAATACTTCGTGCTTATACTTGAGAAAATAAATCCATGAATATGCAGAAAAGTCATCCACAAAGATTACATAGTAAGAAAAACCTCTTTTTGAAACAACTGGTGCATGTCCCCATACATCTGAATGAACAATTTCGAAAGGTTTAGAATAGAACATAGTTCTTTGCTCAAAAGGTAAACTTGGCATTTTCCTGAGAATATAATCATTACAAGAAAATGAACTTTTACAGAGATCTTTTGCAAAATGTAAATAAGACAACTTGGTGATGTTAGGATGACAAAGTCTTTTGTGCCACACATTTACATCTTTGTATCGAGCAACATTACAATTTTTTTTGGAATTTGAAGAGAGTCCATATAGTATAAGTCTCCCTTCCTAAAGCCTTCTCCAATCAATTTTTCGGACTGACGATCCTGTATGGAACATTTATCAAAAGAAAATTTAATATCGCAACCATGGTCCGAGAGTTGAGAAACAGAGAGAAGGTTAACTTTAGCTTAGGTATAAATCTGATTTTTGGAATAAAAAAATCTTGAGTTTCAAAATTTTCTATACCTTTAATTTCAAGAGAGGTTCCATCTGCAGTGGAAACAAAAGATGGTGAAATATTTTTTGAATAATCAAAAAGAAAATATATGTTTGGGGACATATGAAAAGATGCACCGGAATCCAAACGCCAAGAAACTTTACCTGGAGGGGAAGAGGTAGATACGGCGGCACCGGAGGTAGCTCTCTTGAGGAGAGGTTGAAGAGCTTCCACTATTTGATTTAGTGAAAGAGATCCACTTGAAGATGCCTCCTCCTTTTGTGGTATACCGGTGGTGGCCATGGCTAGAAGTCTCTTCCATTTAGGGCATATAGGTTTGATATGCCCCGGTTCTTTACAAAAATGACAATTTTTTTTGCTATAGTCCTTTCCCCCTTGCCCACTATTTCCTCCTTGATTTTGTAGTTTGAAATGAGGAGGACGATAGGATTTTACATTGTTTTTGGGTCTTATACGACATTGACTCCATCATCTTCTTCATAATTAGAAGGAACAACAAGTACATTTGATCATTGTTTACTTATACCCATACGGGTCTCTTCATCACTTAATTTGGTGAGAACATTCTCAAGAGAAGGGGAAGTAAATGAGGATAAAAGAGACGACCTTATTTGCTCAAATTCGGGCCTTAGTCCATTCAAAAAGTTGAAGAACCGGTCTTCTTCAAGTTGCTTGTGACGGAGTTCAATTGCTTCTCTACTCCATTTTTGTTCGAGCATAGCAAGCTCATTCCAAATAGAAGAAATGTCGGCAAAATATTCTCTAATAGTCATGTCGCCTTGTTGAAGAGTAACAACCTTCTTTTGAAGGTAGTATTTATGGGAAAGATCCCTTGAGGTATACATTTTTTCAAGATAATGCCATGCTTCCGAAGCTTTCTTGAACTTAATAATATTGGCATTAATCTTGGTTTCAACCGACGAAAAAATCCAAGAAAGAATCTTAAAATTCTTCATTTTCCATTCATGTTTCTTGGAATAATCCTCAAGTGCTTTTGTTCTTTCATCCCCTTCAAGAATCTTGATTTCTCCATCTTTAACAATAGTAATTTTTGGTTCGGGTTCCGGGATTGTGCCTTGGACATAACCCCATAAACCCTTCCCTTTTATGTGAGCCTTCATGTTCCCGGCCCAAACATGATAGTTGGAGTCATTTAGTTTAAAGCCGAGAGCAAAGGAGGACTTTTTTTCGCCCATTAGAGAGTAAAGATAGATGGAGAAATACGTACCAAAAGGATATCTTTAAGTCTTGCACAAGATTCTTCTAAAATATTGGAGAAGCAAGATCCACCACTTCAATCTTCAAAACACCGAAGGCACGCTTTTCGAGGCACTCAAAAAACGAAGAATCCCACGATCCTCTATCACCAACTTGGCTTTGATACCATGTGAAAATGTCTACGAAGAGACAATACGTACACAAGCACAAATACTTTACAAAAGATGTGCACAAAGGCACTCACACAACACTTGAACAACTACGCACAAATGCGTAAAAATAGCAAACATGCATTAAGGCATGTATTTCAATAAAAAAGGAGAATGCTTGAGACTCTCAAGCTTATAAATTACAAAGGGGGAACACCCCTATTTATGCAAGCAAAAGGGACCACATGGGGGGCTCCCAAAGGAGTCGTTGGGGAGCCCCCCAATGTGATACGACACTTAAAAAGAAGAAAATAAAAATAGAAAAAAAAGAATAGAAAATAAAATAAAGAAGAAATTAAAAGCATTATTCCAAGTGGAATATGCGTAAAGGGTGAAATTACAGAAATACCCTTTTGGATATTGTGGACAAATATATATATATATATATATATATATATATATTTATTTATATATACACATAGAGATACATATACATACATACATAGTATATATGTATATGTATCTCTATATATATACTTACAATGTCGGTTTGCAATTACATTTTAACATAAACTTCTTCAAAGAGATCGTGATGTAGAAAAGCATGTAAAGCATCCATCTAGAAGAGAACTGAACCATGTATTCCAGTTATTGATACTATGATAATGCACAAAAATTGTTGCTGGTGCGGTAGACTAAGGTTGTATGTATCGTATTGTAACCCGTATCGGTTAGGCCCAAAGCAAGATACATATCGTATCCTATCCTATCCTATCGTAAAAAGCATAAATTTTGAAAAAAATCTAAAAATTCTAATAAAATCATAAAAAATCAGAAAAATTAGCAAAAATTCTAAAAAATCATAAAACAAAAAAAACTGATGAAATGCACAAAATGCAACTATAAAATCATGTGTAAAGCATTTATGTTTCTATGAGCTACATAACACATCATCAATCATCAAATCTCACAAGAACAATGCAAAATAGTAATATCTTCTGTTAAGAACATGCCATAAGATTCATCAAAAAGCCAAAAACCCAAGTTTACGCAGTACATAACCAAGTTTTTAATAAGTATGCCATCAATCATTATCATCATCATTATCTTCTTCATCTTCTTCTTCTTTGACATTCAAATCATCTCCAATATACGTGGGGTCTTCATCATCTACGTCCTGAGCTCTTTCCACGTTTATCCATTGAATGTTCTCTTCTTTTAGGAGGTTTGTTTCTTCTTGAACCTATTCATCCAATACATCAAAGTTCTCTAAAATGATGTGATCAAACTATTCTTTGTGCCTCCTTGATGACAACTTTTGTATTTGCCTAAAAAGATAACATGAAAATTTAAAATTAGTTGAGTTTGGTATGCATAAAAACCATTAAATAACACATGAATATGACAAATAACTTTTATAAATTTATCTTAGTCGTAGGTTGTAGTGAACGTACACGAGGTCATTGAGCCTTTTGTGCTCTAATTTGTTTCTTCGCTTTGTATGAATCTGCTCAAAGACACTCCAATTTCTTTTGCATTCACTTGCACTGCATGTTTGATTTAGGATGCGAATAACAAAATCTCGTAGGTTTTGAACATCACTTGGCGAGACTAATTCTTGCGATATTATAGGTTTGGTGATAAATCTCGGAGGCGTAAAAAATAAAAAATATATAAAAATCGCAAAAACAAGTAAGAAAATATCATGTTTATATAATAAAAGAAATAAGTGAAAAAT